>NC_044501.1:2264158-2311658 GCF_902362185.1 Chanos chanos | reverse complement strand
CGTTATGACCATATGTTACAATATGACAGTGTGTCTAATGTCAGTCGTTATGACCATACGTCACAATATGACAGTGTGACTAATGTCAGTCATCACGACAATACGTCACAATATGACAGTGTGACTACTGTCAGTCATCATGACCATACGTCACAATATGACAAGGTCAATGTGACTACTGTTGTTACTCACAAACACTTTTCAGTCAAGGTCAGTCTGTAATCACTCCAAAGTTTTTTTTTGTTTTTGTTTTTGTTTTTGTTTTTTTTTTAGGAAGAATGCTAACACATTTGAAAGCTTTTTAGAGCAATGAAGAATGTAATGTAAATGTAAATTATGAATTAATTTTATGTTTCGTATAAAACATACACTTTGACTCGAATGACTTTTGTGAATGTTAAAAAAAATAATGTTTTGTTTTGGGGTTTTTTTTTAGATGTTTGCATAAAACCACAAATTTCATCTTGTCTTTTCTGGGTCCTCAGGTGAGACCCAGATCTACATGTGAGACCAATGAGGGAGCAGTAGTGTCATACAGTTTTTAATGTCAAAGGGAGACAGACAGACAGAGAGACAGACAGAGAGAGAGAGAGAGACAGACAGACAGACAGAGAGAGAGAGACAGACAGACAGAGAGAGAGAGACAGACAGACAGAGAGAGAAAGACAGACAGACAGAGAGAGAGAGAGAGAGATGTTTATTTTTAATCTTTAATCTTTTGTGCCATTGATTTGGTAGCAGTGTTATTGAACCTACTTCAAAGCAAGCATTATAAATTCTCACAAATGTCAGATGGAGAAGTTCTATGATTATATGTAATAATTATTAAAGATTATATGTATATTTTTTTTTTATAGATTAATAGGAATAGGAAATTGCCATTTACTGTGATTTTTGTATTTGGCTTGTCCTGGCAGTCTAATATGTGTCTTTGAAAAATCTGTGCAGGTCTTTTAAACTCATTGAGTGTCAATGTCAGATGGTGGTATGAGCATTTCTAACTTTTGTCGCTTCGTAAGTCAAACTGTACTGCACTGTATAACCGTACAATATATACAGAGAGACACATGAAGCAAATTTGTGATATTAAATTATATTACATCGAGTAATTCATATCAGATTACAGTAATGAAGGAAATGAGCTAATCCTGTTTCCATGTGATATTTTTTTTTCCTGTGGTTGTTCATGTGTCTGACCGTCATAAAGACAGTTTGTCTCATTGGTTTATCTCATGTCCTGTCACCTCTCATTTCCATGTTTACCAAATAAAGCACCTTTGAAAGAAAAGCCTTTATTGACCTGTGTTTTGATAGAATATGAATTACTGATTTACAGAGGGACAACATTTACATGTATGGTACACATATGTAAGTTACTGATGGGAAGTGTGTTTATTTAGCTATCAGTGAGGTAGTATGATGTTAACATTTACTTGTTTATTTTTTTCTTGTGAAAAAAAGAGTAACAGATTTAAACTCAGAGGTGAAAATCATAACAGACACCAGTTTTGTCAGATTACTAATTAGAGATTTTTGAAAAATTTATTACAGGTCAGAGCAAAACATGTACTATGCAACAAAACCATACTATATTACTGGCTACAAATTGTAGACAACGCCGTTGCCATAGAGATCTAACTGTTTTTTAATTTTTTTTTTCTAATTTTCAGCTGAGTGGACTACATGTCCACATTAGGAGCCAAACGGGTGCTGATTTTATGCCCAGACAGGATACTGATGCTGACTGAGAACTGAAGGACTGCAGGTCTTAATGTCTCTTGTCTTTCCTCTCACTGCTGCAGCTGATGGTGACATCTACTGTATCCCTGCCAACCCACACCATAGCATGTCCTTAAAGACAGACAACCCACACCATAGCATGTCCTTAAAGACAGACAACCCACACCATAGCATGTCCTTAAAGACAGACAACCCACACCATAGCATGTCCTTAAAGACAGACCACCCACACCATATGTCCTTAAAGACAGACAACCCACACCATAGTATGTCCTTAAAGACAGACAACCCACACCATAGCATGTCCTTAAAGACAGACAACCCACACTATAGTATGTCCTTAAAGACAGACAACCCACACTATAGCATGTCCTTAAAGACAGACCACCCACACCATATGTCCTTAAAGACAGACAACCCGCACTATAGTATGTCCTTAAAGACAGACAACCCACACCATAGCATGTCCTTAAAGACAGACCACCCACACCATATGTCCTTAAAGACAGACAACCCGCACTATAGTATGTCCTTAAAGACAGACAACCCACACTATAGCATGTCCTTAAAGACAGAAAACCCACACTATAGTATGTCCTTAAAGACAGACAACCCACACTATAGTATGTCCTTAAAGACAGACAACCCACACTATAGTATGTCCTTAAAGACAGAAAACCCACACTATAGCATGTCCTTAAAGACAGACCACCCACACTATAGTATGTCCTTAAAGACAGACAACCCACACTATAGTATGTCCTTAAAGACACAACCCACACTATAGTATGTCCTTAAAGACACACAGCCCACACTATAGTATGTCCTTAAAGACAGACAACCCACACTATAGTATGTCCTTAAAGACAGACAACCCACACCATAGTATGTCCTTAAAGACAGACAACCCACACTATAGTATGTTCTTAAAGACAGACAACCCACACCATAGCATGTCCTTAAAGACAGACCACCCACACTATAGTATGTCCTTAAAGACAGACAACCCACACTATAGTATATCCTTAAAGACAGACAACCCACACTATAGTATGTCCTTAAGACACACAACCCACACTATAGTATATCCTTAAAGACAGACCACCCACACCATAGCATGTCCTTAAAGACAGACCACCCACACTATAGTATGTCCTTAAAGACAGACAACCCACACTATAGTATGTCCTTTAAGACAGACAACTCGGTGGAATTGTTATGCGGAGGACTAACCATGACTCTGAGTAATGCATTTTATACTAGAACATCTGCCTAAGAGAAATGAGAAAAACTTGCCTGTGCCCATTTTGTCAAGAAGAGATCTGAGGTCGCCCAGGGAAGTGAAATGGAGGGAGCGTTTATGAACTCTGGCCTCGCACCATTGGCTCAATCCAACCCCAGGTCGAGGTCTGGCCTCGCGCCATTGGTTCGATCCGTCCCCAGGTAGAGGTGTGGCCTCGCGCCATTGGCTCAATCCATCCCCAGGTCGAGGTTTGGCCTCGCGCCATTGGTTTGATCCGTCCCCAGGTAGAGGTGTGGCCTTGCGCCATTGGCTCAATCCATCCCCAGGTCGAGGTCTGGCCTAAAGGTTCTGTCAGTGTATCTGAGATTATCATGATAAGGAGTATAATTTATTTGTGCTGTTTATGGACCCGATATATATATATTTGTTTGTTTGTTTGTTTGTTTGTTTATGTGTTTGTTTATGATAAGCATTCAACTGGACAAAGTTTGTAAACCATGTGACCACAAACAAAGTTAGAAAGAAAAAGTTAAATTGGAGACGCTCAGGTCAGCACAACACATTTACCAGAGTGTGTTTCTATTTCAACCATGGCCAACATCATGGATGTAAAAAAAATGGAATGAAATGCTTAATGAGTTTATTCATTATAAAACAAAAATGCCAAAAAATGTCTCTGATGTCTTTACATAAATTTAGTTTTATTTCTTAAATGTGGATGCCACACATAGACTTGATCAGAATAACATCTTTCAACAGATGCTTCAGTGAGTGGTCAAATGTCTCATTTTATTGGGAGTTGTGATTTAGAGGGACTGCTAAACTTTACAGTTATGTAATTTACATAACATGTAACTGATGTTACAGTGAGGTACTTTATAAGCTGGAGTCAGATGAGATCATACACATACATAGTTCAAGGAAATGTTAATCACATCCACAGATTCAACATCCCTCAGTGCACAAATCACTCATCTTCTCTTCTGTTCTGTCTCCTTGTTCAGAGTTGGACTGAGTAGACATTTAAACTCTCAAAGTAGATGTAAATGCAATCAGAATCAGAATCAGAATCACCTTTATTTGTCATGGTACATTACATGCACTAGGAATTTTTCTTGGTGTTCTCTGTGCAGTACACAAAATACACAATAAATACAAAAAAAAATACAATAGATACACAGTAAATATGACACAATAATGCAATATAGTGTGCAAAACAACAGTGGGCACAAGATGTCCAATATACAATACAATGCACGACACAGGAGCAGCAACATACGTACTATATAACTTCTGTTGTTGGTTTGTATATTTAACTTATGTATTATACACATTGCAATATCTAACTGTATGTGATGTGATCAAAAATACAAAACGTCAATTAAATGGAATAGTGGAGCATATACAATGTTATCAAGCAATCTTAAACCCACAGAGTTGAATTTCCTAGTCTAAGATAACTAAGGATTTATGATTTTTTAAATCATTAATAATATTTTCAGAGGAGATGGAATCAAGATATGACACGGTTGCTGTAAGATTTAAGAACTGCTTAAAGCATTTGTATGTTTAAGATCTTCACTTTGGCTTTCCTGTTGTCACACTGTGTACGCGCACACACACACACACACACACACACACACACACACTCACACACAAAGATACATAGATTTAAGAACTGTTTAAAGCATTTGTATGTTTAAGATCTTCACTTTGGCTTTCCTGTTGTAACACTGTGTACACACACACACACACACACACACACACATATAAAATATATATAAAAAGGAGGCTGTTAGATTTAGCTTGAGTGAGTAAGTAATGTGTTATCACTAATTTCAGTTAGTCATTTATGTTGATTATATTAAAAAAAATCCTCTTGTTTTCTCTCAGAAGTATCAAAATATCAAAGAACTACAATGTGGAAAATAAAATGATCCTTTGTTAATTTCCCAAAAACTGTTTAGTAACTGACATGGTGTATGCCTCACTTCTCCAGCTGATCAGTGACTGACCTCATCGCTTACTGCTTGTGTGCCCTCGTGCGACCCCGACTCTCATCTGTCCGATGTGCTAAGTCATCACCTATTAAGCTTTTTTAGGAATAGGTCTTTTTAGCTTTTTAAAATAATGGAAAACCTGTGAGTTAAAAATAATTACGACTCACTCACTTTATTTGTAGTGCGTTTTGCTGATCCATGATGCTGTTTTACAGACATTACAGGATTACAAGTTGATATCCCAATGTTTAACAGAATATACGCATATACCACTCATATCCTGAGTTACAAAAACACACCCCTGAAACATTCCTCAACGCCTGATTTATTTGGGGATTCAGATTTGTAGTGAGATTGTACAAAGCCAAATATCTTTAAATGTCCGTTAATATCGTTAAATCTGTATTAATTAATTTACTACATCTACATCAATTTGCGTACCAAAGGACCTTCAGAATTTTAGTCACCGGGTGTACCGTGCATCTTTCTCAAATCAGCGTGAATGCATACAGGAATATATAGTGAGGTATATGTACTGTACATGGGTTACTCCTCCCACTCCTCTCGGAATGGATGCAATACTTCGTTTATTCTTATCCAAATAATAATGCTTTGAGATGCTAATGACAACTACTAGACGATACAACAACAGCACCATCACAGAAAAGCCACAAAAGAAAAATTCAGAAGACGCGATAAATGCGTGAATTTTACCATGCAGAGGTGAAACATCTCTGTTCAGCACAACGTGTAACTAGCAGTCGTCCTCTGATTATACAGGCCTACGACAACACCTATCGGCATTACAGCTGGGTTAAAACTTCATGAAAGTTACGAACAAAGTGAAACCGAAAGACCAGTAGCCTACTACGTAGTCCTGTAAACAACATCGCAGTGAAAACAATATCGTCAAATTTTACGGTGAGTATTTGAAAGTACATCATGAAACGGCGTTGAGTGTGATCGGTTTGACTAATGAGCATATATTCATACTTTTACGTGATTTAATCAATAGCAAACCTACCAGGACGCGGGACATTACACGCGTTTTGAAGGCTAGTCGCGTTTTGAGGGCTTTTCACTTGATCAGGCTAAAAGCACGTCGTGAACGACAAAGAAGCTGTTTTATTTAAGATTCACATAGGCTGATAGTCTAATACTGTGCCCGTGAGCAATTTTAAGGATGAAACAAATCGCGGCCATTTTACCGTTTTGTGAATAATAAACGATTTGAAAACCTGCCTGAACGAATACGCAGATGCTTAGCTCTCGTTCCGCTTTCGTCTTCGTGGGGCCTGTGGTTTGTAGAAAACTGCAGCACAAGAGACTCCAAAAGCAATAAACAGAAACATACATATTTGGAGAACCACATACAGTAATGGAACGACGGTGATCATTTTTGTTTGCACGTGTGTCTATATCTATGTTTGGTTGGTACAGATATGTAAATGTATACATACAGAACACCTTGAGAACAGCGTCAGTTTCGAAAATATTGGAGTCCTAATACACAGGCTCTGGGTTTTGCATCGTGAACTATCAAACTGCAGTCCGTGAGGGAAAACCCCTGGTTGTTTGAGCCACAAGCCCACAACCTTGCGTGACGTTTGTGCCTTCCTAACCCAATATCTCTAATAGGATTGACTTTGACGTTTCTTGCTAACGTGTGAGAGGCTGTAGCTCCATCTGTTTGTTTGTTTGTTTGTTTGTTTTTGTTATTTCTCTGTTAGCGTTGCATCACCCTCTACAGGTCACTGTTTGAATGACTACAAATTGAGAATTCAGAAACTAAAAGAGTAAAATGTGTATTGTCACACCTCTGTTATAACTGCCTCATCTGTTGTTGGTGTTTTTTTCCCTTAGCGTTGGCATATTAGTTTTTCAGTTACTTTAATTTTGCTTTTGTTTTGTATGTTTGTAGTATTTAATTCAGCACCTGTACATGTCATCTATTAGTGTATGTTTAGGTTTTGACATTATGCAGTCTGAAATGAATATTTATAATCCAGTAGCTGTTGCAGGAAGGCAGAGGAACTGTGTGAAACCGTTTATGTGTGTATGTGTGTGTGTGTGTGTGTGTGTATGTGTGTGTATGTGTGTGTGTATGTGTATGTGTGTGTGTATATGTGTATTGGTGTGCGTGTATGTGTGTGTATGTGTGCGTGTGTGTATGTATGTGTGTGTGAATGTGTGTGTGTGTGTGTGTGTATTTATGTGTGTGTGTATATGTGTGCATGTGTGTGTATGTGTGTGTGGGTGTGTGTGCGTGTGCGTGTGTATGTGTGTGTGTGTCTGTGTATGTGTATGTGTGTGTGTGTGTGTGTGTGTGTGTGTGTGTCTTTATAGTTCTAATGTCTGATGTCCACATTCTGTGATCATCCCACAGGACCAAAATAAACCTCACTGGAAGAGTGAGGAGGAGAACACTGCCTCTAAAATGAGTCTCTCTAAGGAGGAGGGGCGTACTGCCCCCAGGAGGAGGTACTCTGAGGAGGAGGGGCGTACTGCCCCTAAGAGGAGGCGGTCAGAGGTCACTGAGGAAGAGGAGAGTGTTGAGTACCAGACACAGAGACCAGGATCTCCAGTATCCAGCTGTGTGTCTATGAAGAGTGACAAATCCATGCCTTACCCACCAGACTTCAGTGGAGAACCAGTCCCCTGTGACCCAGGGTGAGCGACTGTATTTACATATGTGTGCATATAGCATTATCATGAGTGACCCAGGGTGAGCGACTGTATTTACATATGTGTGCATATAGCATTATCATGAGTGGCCCAGGGTAAGTGACTGTATTTACATATGTGTGCATATAGCATTATCATGAGTGGCCCAGGGTAAGCGACTGTATTTACATATGTGTGCATATAGCATTATCATGAGTGGCCCAGGGTAAGTGACTGTATTTACATATGTGTGCATATAGCATTATCATGAGTGGCCCAGGGTAAGTGACTGTATTTACATATGTGTGCATATAGCATTATCATGAGTGGCCCAGGGTAAGTGACTGTATTTACATATGTGTGCATATAGCATTATCATGAGTGGCCCACGGTGAGCGACTGTATTTACATATGTGTGCATATAGCATTATCATGAGTGACCCAGGGTGAGCGACTGTATTTACATATGTGTGCATATAGCATTATCATGAGTGGCCCAGGGTGAGTGACTGTATTTACATATGTGTGCATATAGCATTATCATGAGTGGCCCAGGGTGAGTGACTGTATTTACATATGTGTGCATATAGCATTATCATGAATGACCCAGGGTGAGCGACTGTATTTACATATGTGTGCATATAGCATTATCATGAGTGACCCAGGGTGAGCGACTGTATTTACATATGTGTGCATATAGCATTATCATGAGTGGCCCGCGGTGAGCGACTGTATTTACATATGTGTGCAAATAGCATTATCATGAGTGGCCCGCGGTGAGCGACTGTATTTACATATGTGTGCATATAGCATTATCATGAGTGGCCCGTGGTGAGCGACTGTATTTACATATGTGTGCATATAGCATTATCATGAGTGGCCCAGAGTGAGCGAGTGTATTTACATATGTGTGCATATAGCATTATCATGAGTGGCCCAGAGTGAGCGAGTGTATTTACATATGTGTGCATATAGCATTATCATGAGTGGCCCAGGGTGAGCGACTGTATTTACATATGTGTGCATATAGCATTATCATGAGTGGCCCAGAGTGAGCGAGTGTATTTACATATGTGTGCATATAGCATTATCATGAGTGGCCCACAGTGCTGCCTGGCTCAGTGTTAGCCATTGTTCTAGGTGTATATTTAGTGTTTTCTGAACCAAGAGAATGAGACACACATGTAACACATGACTAATGATAAACTGATTTTGGCTCTGTCTCTGAACTGTAATGCTGTCCGCATGGCTAAAGACTATGTGTACAGGTGTCAGTGAGTGTAGTCAGATAGTATATGTGTGTGTATATTAAAATAAAGACTACAGTGAGTGTGGTAGTCACTGTAGTCTTTATTTTATAAACACACACCTATACTATCTTACACGGACTGTAGTCTTTATTTTTATAAACACACACCTATACTATATTACACTCACTGTAGTCTGTGTTTATTTTTATAAAGTCTACAGTGAGTGTAATATGGTATGGGTGTGTATTTATTTTTATAAAGACTGCAGTGAGTGTAATATGGTATGGGTTTGTGTTTATTTTTATAAAGACTGCAGTGAGTGTAATATAGTAGGGGGGTGTATTTTTATAAAGACTGCAGTGAGTGTAATATGGTATGGGTGTGTGTTTATTTTTATAAAGACTGCAGTGAGTGTAATATAGTATGGGTGTGTATTTATTTTTATAAAGACTGCAGTGAGTGTAATATAGTATGGGTGTGTATTTTTATAAAGACTGCAGTGAGTGTAATATGGCATTGGTGTGTGTTTACGGACTGTCTTGGCGTTAGAGATGTAGAATCATTCATATATTCTTAGACTGAGACTAACGCCAGGGTCAAGCTTTTATTTGTTCATTTTATGTCCTTGGTAATGGTAAGGAAATGATGAATTGGACTTTCCAACTGTAAATATAAATAACTATCATCTGAAAAACATGTGAAGTCAACCCCTGGCCAGCTTCCACATCTCTATGGGACTACGGCGCATGAATGCAACCTGTATCTAAGGACATGCAATGTCCCTAAATTCATGTCCAACTGAAGTGCGACAGACTGGAGCACACCCTATCCAGCAGCACAGCCAGGGAGGACACCTGATCCAGCTCAAGGGACCTGAACCTCAGCATTAAAACTCACAGCTTTGGGCACCGTTTATTCATTTATTCATGAGCTTTTCCCAGATTGCTGGTGTTATATTGTCTTCTTGCTTGCCTCTGCTCAGCATGAATGCTCAACATCCACTAATCAGTTGTGATGAATATGGAAGTTCATTCTGGTCATTTTTATCACATGTTGGACTTTGTGAATCATGCCATGTTATGTCTCAAAACATTAATTAAGACCGATATATTGCCAAAGAAAGGTAAACTTACACCATTGATGAATGAATCAGGGAAAGTGTCCATCCGATTTTAGAACCTAAGACTAACCTTCTATTACTTCAGGTGTGACCAGTGCAAATTGGCTCTCAGAGACCCAGAGACATTACAGTATCCTGACACTGGCCTCCACTCTATGCCAACTAAATATATTTAGAATGAATATCTCTTCCTGCTGAAATCTCTCTGTCTCTTTCTCGGCTACAGGAGAAGTGGATCTCTGACCCAGTATCATCTCAGAACGAGATCCAAAACACGTCCTGTTCTACAGCAACCCAGTGTCTCCGACTCTACATCAGATCATGTCCTGCTGAGAACTACTGTAGCTCATAAAACCATCATGAAAAAGAAGTGTGAATACTTATTTGAGGGAAACACACTACGAGGAGATCAAATCCTCCTCAACAGGATTTACACAGAGCTTTACATCATAGAGGGAGAGAGTGAAGGAGTGAATGAAGAACATGAGGTTTTACAGATGGAAATAGCACCCAGGACACAAAGTTCACAAGACATACTAATTAACTGCACTGACATCTTCAACCCCCTGACGACTCAGGAGCCTACAGAGAACAGAAAAGAAAAAGAAATCAGAACTGTTCTCACCAAGGGCATCGCTGGAATTGGAAAAACAGTGACTGTACAGAAGTTCATTCTGGACTGGGCAGAAGGAACAACCAATCAGGGCATTGATTTCATGTTTGTACTTCCTTTCCGGGAGTTGAACTTAATTAAAGATGAGCACTACAGTCTTCATGGACTTCTGTTAGAGTTTCACCCAGAACTGAAAGACTTGGATCCAAAGAAGTATAATATTTGTAAAATGGTGTTTGTCTTTGATGGTTTAGATGAGAGTCGACTTCAGTTGGATTTTTCTGAGACAATTTGTGATGTGACCACAACGTCATCGGTGAACAAACTGATATCAAACCTCATCAAAGGAAATCTTCTTCCCTCTGCACTCATCTGGATAACCTCCAGACCAGCAGCAGCCAATCAGATCCCCTCTCAGTTCATCAGTCGTGTGACAGAAATAGCAGGATTCACTGATTCACAGAAAGAGGAATACTTCAGGAAAAGAATCAGTGATGAGAGTCAAGCCAACAGAATCATAACACACATCAAAACATCAAGGAGCCTCCACATCATGTGTCACATCCCAGTGTTCTGTTGGATTTCAGCCACTGTGCTTCAGGAAATGCTGCGTCAAGACAATGTAAAAGAGATCCCTAAAACTCTTACTGAGATGTACACACACTTCCTCCTCATTCAGACAAACATGAAAAACCAGAAATATGAAGAAACATATGAGACCAGCCCAAAAAATCTTCTAGAATCAAGCAAGGAGATTTTCCTGAAACTTGCTAAGCTGGCTTTCAAACAGCTGTTGAAAGGCAATGCCATGTTTTATGATGAGGATCTGGGAGAATGTGGCATTGATGTGAGTGATGCCACAGTGTACTCTGGGATTTGTACTGAGATCTTTAAGGAAGAATCTGTGCTTCATCAGAGAAAAGTCTACTGCTTTGTGCATCTGACTGTTCAAGAGTTCTTTGCTGCTCTCTATGTGTTTTACTGTTATATAAACAAGAACACAGAGGAGCTGAAGTATTTTCTGGAGGACAGATCTGGGTTTGTACTAAAGAATACTCCCTTGGATGTGTTGCTTAAGGGAACATTGGATAAAGCTTTGGAGATTAAGACTGGACGGTTAGATCTGTTCATTCGCTTCCTTCATGGAATCTCAGTGGAGTCCAACCAGAAACTCCTACAGGGTCTGCTGACACACACAGAGAACAACCCAGAGAGCATTAAGAAAGCGATCCGAAACCTCAAAGGGATCCAAAAGCATAGTGTCCCCCCTGAAAGATGGATCAATTTACTGCACTGCTTGACTGAAATGCATGATTGCTCAGTTCATGAAGAAATTCAAGCTTATCTCAAGTCAAAGAACTATAAGATCAAACTCTCACTTACACAATGCACAGCACTGGCCTACATGTTTCTGATGTCAGAGGAAGTGCTGGATGAGTTTGACCTGAAGAAATACAACACATCAGATGAGGGTCGTAGGAGACTGGTCCCAGCTGTGAGGTGCTGCAGAAAAGCTCTGTGAGTTTTCAGCTTCGTACTGTTCTAATAGACCACCTTAATAATGTTTATTTGAAAGCAAATTGGAATTGTTTGCAGATTGGATTTTTTTCAAAGATTTGCAGCATATTAAAACACTTGCAGGTAAATACATAACTAAATTGGCCTGTGCTTGTAACTGTGAACTGTCAAGTTACCAATCTATACAATTATACCAAACATAAGACATGAAATCTTTGGATATTCCCTATTTAACTCTCTCTCTCTCTCTCTCTCTCTCTCTCTCTCTGTCTCTCTCTCTCTCTCTCTCTCTCCAGACTTGCTGGGTGTAAACTCACTGAACAGTCCTGTTCATCTGTAGCCTCAGTTCTACAGTCAGTAAACTGTCCCCTGAGAGAACTGGACCTGAGTAACAATGACCTTCAGGATTCAGGAGTGAAGCTGCTCTGTGTGGGACTGAAGAATCCACACTGTAAACTGGAGATACTGAGGTCAGTGACTCTGGATGGAAATTTCACAGGATATGTAGCATTCATTTGAACAAAGCAAATGACAAAGTAAACACATAGGTAATGGTACATTTCTGGTGTATTACAACATTTGTAGTGACCTCTGATAAACTGTCACAAAGTATCACAGTTAAGACTGAAAACTAATACACTTTCTTGATAGTTTCCTTTGAAATAGACATTGAATTAATGTTTATTGGAGTCACACAAATAATCTCATCTCACATTAATTCAAACTTTCTCTATTACCCAGAAAAAAGTGGCACCACATTAAAAGCATTAAAGCTTTTTTGCTTAAAGCAGAACATGGCAGGGTTGCTCTGCTAAAACCATCCTCTCGTTTGTCAATAATAGTTAGGCTTATTTCTCATAATGTCTTTTGAGTTTTGTAATAATGAGAAAAATCCAGAAATGATTGTGGCAATAACATAACATAACTAAATATGGATAAACCTTAAACTTTAAACACATACATATACACCCTCACATACCCAACAGTAAGACCGCTACCAACAAGAACAGTAACAAGAAGAAGAAAACAATATAACGTATTCTCTCTCTCTCTCTCTCTCTCTCTCTCTCTCTCTATCTCTCTCTCTCTCTCTCTCTCTCTCTCTCTCTGTCTCTCTCTCTCTCTCTCTCTCTCTCTCTCTCTCTCTCTCTCTCTCTCTCTCTGTCCAGACTTGCTGGTTGTAATCTCACTGAACAGTCCTGTGAGACCCTGGCTTCAGTTCTACAGTCAGTAAACTGTCCCCTGAGAGAACTGGACCTGAGTAACAATGACCTTCAGGATTCAGGAGTGAAGATTCTCTGTGTGGGACTGAAGAGTCCACTCTGTAAACTGGAGATACTGAGGTCAGTCTTTTCTCAGTGGGGAAAGGTACATTCATTGAATTGTGCATTGTACTGAAAATTGCAGACATACTTTGAAAGTCTATGTAAGCATGACTTTAAGACTTACTGTATATAAATAATTGCTTATCTTTTTGGATATTTTAATGATGTAGATGTCTGTATTGGAAAAAGCCTAAAACAGACATTGCACATGACATTAGTATTGGTATTGTTATTCACTATATTCCTCATGAAGATGTACAACCATGTATATCTTTAATAACATAACAATAACCTGTTGAAGGATCTTTACAGGCTTGTCTCTCTTTGGTAAATGACACAGATTTATGTTGTCTGACAGTTTGCCTCCTGGCTGTAGCACATAATATATGTGAGGAAGTAGAGCATAAAATAATTCTTAAAAAGTCATTGTTATAAAATACAAATTCATTTCAGCCCACATCACTGTCACCCACATTTATTTTATTTTCTACTCTAGACTTGCAGGCTAATGTTCTCTTTCTCTCTCTCTCTCTCTCTCTCTTTCTCTCCAGACTTGCTGGTTGTAAACTCACTGAACAGTCCTGTGAAGCTGTAGCCTCAGTTCTACAGTCAGTAAACTGTCCCCTGAGAGAACTGGACCTGAGTAACAATGACCTTCAGGATTCAGGAGTGAAGCTGCTCTGTGTGGGACTGGAGAATCCACACTGTAAACTGGGGATACTGAGGTCAGTGTTTGGTGTCTAGTCAAATTTGTTGTTGAATCTAATAAACCGTTGTTTGAGGCCTTGCTTGGCTGCTTGCTTGGCTGGGACTCGTTGGAAATGGTCAAACCTGGTGCCAGTCTCATCCACAAATGTCAGTTTACAGCATTAAAATGGCTTTTCCTTATGTAATTAACCTGTTGAGACAAATTAAGTAGACATTGCACATTCCCACAGACTTTCCGCAATTTTATTCACAGAGAAAGTTATGCAGAATACTTGACCGTGTAATATTCTCAAATCTGACAATCATCAGAAATAATTCTTCATATTTAAGTAGTTCCTTTTCTTGAGGAGGTTGTGAAGGTCATTTACAATTTAAAAAAGTACCTATACAATTTAAAATGCAAAACTGAAAACAAACAAAGGCATTGTAAGTTCTCTCTCTCCAGACTTGCTGGTTGTAAACTCACTGAACAGTCCTGTGAAGCTGTAGCCTCAGTTCTACAGTCAGTAAACTGTCCCCTGAGAGAACTGGACCTGAGTAACAATGACCTTCAGGATTCAGGAGTGAAGATGCTCTCTTCTGGACTGAAGAATCCACACTGTAAACTGGAGATACTGGGGTAAGAATTAGTCAATAAATATTTTTTTTTCTGTTATTTTTCCCTGCTTTTCCCTCAGTGAAACAGCTCTTTTATTACCGGGTTAAAAGTATTGGACCATGTTCCAGTTTTCATAATAGTATAATATTAACAATAATAATAATATTAATAATAATATTAACAGGGCTATCAATGCTAATGATTGTTGAAAAGAACGGCAATTAATGTAATTACATGGAATATATATATATATATGTGTGTGTGTATTTTTTTTTTTTAGATTTACCTCTGTTCCTTAACCAAATATAAAAATCAGGAATTTTACGCTAATTTTTTAAACATAGCTGATACACAACTGATACAATCGGAAAGGAGAAGAAATTTTTTTTGCCTTTACCATCCTACTTCAGAGTTTCTTCATTCTTACTCTTTCGGCGTAGGTTGTCTGGCTGTTTAGTGACAGAGGAAGGCTGTTCTTCTCTGGCGTCAGCTCTGAGTTCAAACCCCTCACACCTGAGAGAGCTGGATCTGAGCTACAATCACCCAGGAGACTCAGGAGTGAAACTGCTCTCTGACAGAAAGGAGGATCCACACTGTCGACTGGACAAACTCAAGTAGGTGGAGCACAGGACTGAAAGAAGAGTGATAATGCTGCTCGCGCGCGTGTGTGTGTGTGTGTGTGTGTGTGTATGTTTGTATGTATGTGAGTGTGTGTGTATGTGTGTGTGTCTGTGTGTGTGTGTGTGTGTGTATGTGTGTGTGTGGGGGGGGGGCTAGTGTGTGTGTGTGAGAGAGAGAGAGAGAGAGAGAGAGAGAGTATTATCATTATTATTTTTTTTTAATCATAAAATTATGAAAACGCTTTGACTGTATTGAAGTTTCTGTCTCCTCCTTTTTTATATGTTACTGTGTATAACATACTCACTTATTTTGTTTTTCTTTTTTTCTTTTTTGTGCTGTAGTGTGGACAATGGAGGGAAGTCAAGGATCAAGCTGGGATTAAGAAAATGTGAGAAAACAGTAAAACACAATGAGACAGGGCGACAGACACAGTGACAAAGACATGGAGCTCCCACACACATACAGTATATATAGTTCAGTAGCCAGCACCAAACAACAGACAACAGACAGAGGAGTTAACAAACAATAGAGCATAGCTAATATATAATTATATACGGTTATAGTCAAATAAATATAACAACTGACATCTACATAGAATTATTTAACAAATTTATCGAACAAACCAAACCAAAACACATTTAAAGCCCAATTAAGAAACACAGAGTGATGTTTGGTCCCCTCAGGCAGTTAGGAATGGTGCCTTCCTCTCAGGAACCCAGATAAATAGTCTGTGTTTCCACACATACCCCTTATCTTGGATGAAGTCAGTTACAGAAGCTATCAATGACTAAGTCTGTGCACATTACTTAGCAACTGAAAGTAAATAAAAGGTTGTGGTAGACACATGATGGATTGTGTTATTATATATTATATTATATTATATTATTATATATTGCATGTTGTTATGTAGTGTGATAAGTGGGGTGGAATCTAGACTGGTGTAGTAGCCTATATGTACGGCTGTCAAACACACACACACACACACACACACACACACACACAGACACATCCACATCCACACACACACACACACACACACACACACACACACACACACACACACACACACACACACACACACAGACACATCCATACACACACGCACACACACACACACACACACACACACACACAGTCTTGATCGTATTGATATGTTGTGTCCTCTAATCACCCTTTTTTGCCCTGCAGATGCCTGTGATCTCACCCTGGACCCAAACACAGCCCACCCAGAACTGAGTCTTTCTGAAGGGAATGAAAAAATCACTCATGCGGGAGAGAGGCAGCCATATTCTGATCACCCAGACAGATTTGATGTCTGGCCCCAGGTTGTGTGTAAAGAGGGAATGACTGGACGTTGTTACTGGGAGGCTGAGTGGACTGGGAGTGCTGCTTTTGGGGTGGTCTATAAAGGAATCAGGAGGAAAGGACCCAGTAAGGACTGTGGACTTGGACACAACGCAGTGTCCTGGTGTCTGGAATATTCTGATAACATTTACACTGCCTTCCACATGGACCAGGGCACAGACATACCTGCCCCCTCCCCACACTGCCTCAGAGTGGGGGTGTATCTGGACTGGAAGGCAGGCACTCTGTCCTTCTACAGCGTTTCCTCTGACACACACACACTCACACACTTACACACATTCCAGTCTACATTCACTGAACCCCTCTATGCAGGGTTTGAGGTCTATAACTCAGTGTCTCTCTGCAGAACAGACTCGATTCTCACTGTCCTGGAGAAAACTGGAAAATAGGTTAAGTCTGTCTATCCTCTAGCATTCAAAGATTTGATTTGATTTTATTATCAAAGTTGTGGATAATAAGTTGTCATAACATGGCTTTTTTTTGTGTACGCTGCCTTTGATTATGCTTGGTCTGTTCATTGTATGTAGCTAATCATAGAGGTTTTAGAGATTTGTAAATTGACTTTTTTGTGTTTCAATTTTTATGTTTCACGTTTTTTTTATGCTTTACTTTGTTGAGATGCATTTGATGTAATACATATCCTTATCTTGCTCTGCTTTCATTAAAATGATGTTTTCAGACGCTTCCTGTTTGAACTTAGCACTAAATTTTTCTTTGTCATGTAATACTATTTCTATTTCAGCTGAACTGAAAGTATTGTTTTTCAAAACCAGTTAAATGTTCCCCTCCTCTCGGTCTGTTTTACTATATTTACAAACATAACTTTTTTTTTTTAACCTTGTTATTCCACAGTTTCAGATTCCAAAAATAGTAGCGGTTCATAGTCTGAGTATTACTTATTTCATATGTGTGACAGTAAATACATTTTATATATCAGATATATCTGATGGATGTAGAAGGATATGTACCATTCAGCAATAGCGATTAACACACTATAAATCACTGCCTTGTAAAAATTCATATTGATTATATATAACTGGCTGTTGTTTCACTGTTGTTTTCTCTGCCGTGTGAGTATACTGCGGTAAATAAGAAGGATCTTTTGTAAAGTTCATTAGGGTTCTGTGTGATGTGTCCGTGTGATGTGATGATGTGAGTATACTATGGTAAATAAGAGGGATCTTGTTTGCTTTTGTAAAGTTCATTAGGGTTCTGTGTGATGTGTTCGTGTGATGTGATGATGTGAGTATACTATGGTAAATAAGAGGGATCTTGTTTGCTTTTGTAAAGTTCATTAGGGTTCTGTGTGATGTGTTCGTGTGATGTGATGATGTGAGTATACTATGGTAAATAAGAGGGATCTTGTTTGCTTTTGTAAAGTTCATTAGGGTTCTGTGTGATGTGCTGGTGTGATGTGATGATGTCAGTACACTATGGTATATAAGAGGGATCTCGTTTGCTTTTGTAAAGTTCATTAGGGTTCTGTGTAAGATGTTGGTGTGATGTGGAAAGCTATATTCCTCTTGATGTAAGCTTTAGCAGTGCTGTATCAGCTGTCCTGTCACAAACTGCATTCATTTCATAATCTCACATGTATTTTCACTAAATAAAGTTTGACATTCCTACATGTTTTCAGCCAGTGATGTTGTGATTAGCTGAGTCAGGTTTTAAAGCATTTGAAAGATCACACATTTATGATTGACACATCTGCCCCCCCCAAAAAATGTTGAAAAGCAATAATGAGAAAAATAGAAGCCTCCCCTGTCTCTCTCCCTCCCTCCCCCGTCTCTCTCTCTCTTCCCCCTGTCCCACTCTCTCTCTCACCTTAAGAGGTGGGCCAGGTGTGTTTTAACGTAACCCCAGCGACAGGTCTGCTCAGACGGAGCCTGCTCACCTGCAGTAGGTCTGTAAATCCTGCATTAACACATTCTTCACTCCTAACAATGGTCTCGCCTCATGGATAAATAAAACATCAGGATCTTGCCTGGACTTGCATCTTAACTGACATGTTTGACTGCTGAAACACAACCCCAGAGCCCAGCATAAACAAGAGTGTTACTTTTTCAGATCTGTCACAGTGTCTTGGCAGGGCAGGGCGTACTCTCCTGGAAACTAAGAAATTTAAAAATGAGTAATTATGAAGATGGTTAAAGTTGTTGTAAGTGCAGCACTTGTCTAGGTTTTGGGATAAGTTTCCTCTCTGAGAAAACCCAGGCAGTGTTTTCAGTGTAAGTCTCATGTAGCTTTTGGTGCATTTTCATTTTCTTGTAAGTCTCAGAATGCACATAAAATAAACAAATCTCAAATCACTTCTTTAAACCAAACAGACAGGGAAAGGGCACAGACCTTCTCTCAAAACATCTTTCAGAGCACATCTCATACAGATACACTGTGTCTCCCTTCATTATTCTGACAGGGAGGAGTGTTATACTGTACAGATACACTGTATCTCCCTTCATTATTCTGACAGGGAGAAGTGTTCCACTGTACAGATACACTGTATCTCCTTTCATTATTCTGACAGGGAGGAGTGTTATACTGTACAGATACATTGTATCTCCCTTCATTATTCTGACAGGGAGAAGTGTTCCACTGTACAGATACACTGTATCTCCCTTCATTATTCTGACAGGGAGAAGTGTTCCACCGTACAGATACACTTTATCTCCCTTCATTATTCTGACAGGTGTTTGTCTGGATGGATGTTTTGTCTCTGGTCTCAGTACGGATGTCTCTGAGGAGATGGAGGAGTGTTACACTGACTCTAAAATCAAAAACTGTCTATTTGTCATGAGGAGTATTGATAAGCTCCAGACAGACGGCAACCGTCAGAGTCAAGCTGTCTGTCTTTGGAGAGAGATACAGTGTCTCCAGTGATACTTGTCTGTCTTTGGAGAGAGAGACAGGGTCTCCAGTGATACTTGTCTGTCTTTGGAGAGAGATACAGGGTCTCCAGTGACTCTTGTCTGTCTTTGGAGAGAGATACAGTGTCTCCAGTGACACTTGTCTGTCTTTGGAGAGAGATACAGGGTCTCCAGTGACTCTTGTCTGTCTTTGGAGAGAGATACAGGGTCTCCAGTGATACTTGTCTGTCTTTGGAGAGAGATACAGGGTCTCCAGTGACACTTGTCTGTCTTTGGAGAGAGATACAGTGTCTCCAGTGATACTTGTCTGTCTTTGGAGAGAGATACAGCGTCTCCAGTGACACTTGTCTGTCTTTGGAGAGAGATACAGGGTCTCCAGTGACACTTGTCTGTCTTTGGAGAGAGATACAGGGTCTCCAGTGACACTTGTCTGTCTTTGGAGAGAGATACAGGGTCTCCAGTGATACTTGTCTGTCTTTGGAGAGAGATACAGTGTCTCCAGTGACACTTGTCTGTCTTTGGAGAGAGACAGGGTCTCCAGTGACACTTGTCTGTCTTTGGAGAGAGACAGGGTCTCCAGTGACACTTGTCTGTCTTTGGAGAGAGATACAGGGTCTCCAGTGATACTTGTCTGTCTTTGGAGAGAGATACAGGGTCTCCAGTGACACTTGTCTGTCTTTGGAGAGAGAGACAGGGTCTCCAGTGACACTTGTCTGTCTTTGGAGAGAGAGACAGGGTCTCCAGTGATACTTGTCTGTCTTTGGAGAGAGATACAGGGTCTCCAGTGATACTTGTCTGTCTTTGGAGAGAGTCACAGTGTCTCCAGTGATACTTGTCTGTCTTTGGAGAGAGATACAGGGTCTCCAGTGATACTTGTCTGTCTTTGGAGAGAGATACAGTGTCTCCAGTGATACTTGTCTGTCTTTGGAGAGAGATACAGTGTCTCCAGTGATACTTGTCTGTCTTTGGAGAGAGATACAGGGTCTCCAGTGATACTTGTCTGTCTTTGGAGAGAGATACAGGGTCTCCAGCTACACTTGGACTTCTTGGAGTTCACCACTTACCAAAAAGTTTAAGAAACATTATGCTGTGATGACATTATTTTGTTTGTTTGTTTTTGCTTAATTTCTGTCTTCCATGCCATGTAAACTCACTTGTCCAATCCAAGCGTCTGTACTCAGCTAAATGAAACATTAGCTTAGATGGTCTCCTTAGATATATTCACCATATAGTTATGCTAATCGTTCATACCGTAGTGTAGGCCTTTATATTACAGTTTCATGCAAATATTCTCACAAAGTCTCTTTATGGTTTTAGTGGGCTGACTTTGTGGACATTGTGGCGTATAACTTCATTCGCTGCAGGACAGTGCTTCAGTTTAGCCTGTTATCTTTTTATGCTTGTGTTTTTGACTGGTTTGAATATCCTATCGTATTTTATTTAATATGTTTATCAGATTTCCAAGTCACCCAACCGTGGGCAGAACAGATAACTAACCACAGTGACTCCTCCCATATGTGGGCAGAACAGATAACTAACCACAGTGACTCCTCCCATATGTGGGCAGAACAGATAACTCACCAGGGAAACCTGACTCCTCCCATATGTGGGCAGAACAGATAACTAACCCCGGTGACTCCTCCCATAAGTGTGACATTTGCATGTGTATGTAAAGATGTCCTGACATGCCCGCTGTCTGAAAACTACATCAGTGAAAACAAAGTCTCTGTGTTCGCCTTTGCACTGAAATTGATCAGCTAGAAGTCTCACAGTTCTAAAAAGTTTTTTTTTTTTTTTTTTTTTAAAAAGCCAGTGACAACTGATGGATAAGGTCAGTTTTACAGCTGATGGATAAGGTCAGTTTTACAGGTGTGTAAATCCTGTCTTTGTATTTTCTTATTCTTAAGGTTGTTTTGCCCTCATGCAAAAGAACCACCCTCAATAC
The DNA here is from genome assembly GCF_902362185.1 of Chanos chanos. Classification (NCBI taxonomy): domain Eukaryota; kingdom Metazoa; phylum Chordata; class Actinopteri; order Gonorynchiformes; family Chanidae; genus Chanos; species Chanos chanos. The sequence continues at coordinate 2,290,084 of NC_044501.1, read as the reverse complement.
ACTTCCTCATTACTTTCCACTTACTGTAATCACTTTTTTTCTGTTCGATTTCTGTCAGTTGCCTAAATATGTTTATAATCAAGTCCTTGCAAACAGTCACAGTACATGACTTAAGTGTGACCAGGTCATGTTCTCTATGGGAAGTCCTTAACTGGCTTAACTGGTTTTCATATCTCAGGTTTTCATATCTTTTCATATCTCTGTGTGGACCAATGGAAATGGGAACACAATCTGTTAATATTTAGTCAGGACTCCAGGCAAAGTCTAACTGACTTATGTGTGACTGAGATTCAGAGAGATCTTTGCTTCACAGAGACATTACAATATTTTTGATTTCTTAATGAAGAGTGAATAAAGGAGTGGCACGGTGGTGCAGTGGGTAGAGCTGTCGCCTCACAGCAAGAAGTTCTCGGGTTCGGTTCCCGGCTGGGCGACCAGGGTTCCTTCTGTGTGGAGTTTGCATGTTCTCCCCGTGTCTGTGAGGGTTTCCTCCCACAGTCCAAAGACATGTAGGTTAGATGAAGTGGAGACACTAAGCTGCCCCTAGGTGTGAGTGTGTTTGTCTGTGTGTCTGCCCTGCGATGGAATGGCGACCTGTCCCCGCCTTTTGCCCTGTGAGTGCTGGGATAGGCTCCAGCACCCCCGCGACCCTAATCAGGATAAGTGGCTTAGATTATGAGTGAGTGATTAAGAGTCTTGCGAGGTTTGTTTAGTGCTAGACAGGCTGTGCAGTCTCTCAGTGAGGACATGTAGAGTAACCTCTAACAGAGAATAACAGACAACTGATCTCTGACCTCTAACAGAGAATAACAGACAACTGATCTCTGACCTCTAACAGAGAATAACAGACAACTGACCTCTGTCCTCTAACAGAGAATAACAGACAACTGACCTCTAACAGAGAATAACAGACAACTGATCTCTGACCTCTAACAGAGAATAAGAGACAACTGACCTCTAACAGAGAATAACAGACAACTGATCTCTGACCTCTAACAGAGAATAACAGACAACTGATCTCTGACCTCTAACAGAGAATAACAGAGAACTGACCTCTGACCTCTAACAGAGAATAACAGACAACTGATCTCTGACCTCTAACAGAGAATAACAGACAACTGATCTCTGACCTCTAAAAGAGAATAACAGAGAACTGATGTGTTTACATGTCTACACTCTTAGCTTGGCACTTTACAGAGGGAGAAACGGTGTAAGAATATGACGCATTTGAAGCAGCCGCTCAGGCTGGTCTTCATCCCGTCGCCATGGTTTCACCAGCCTCAGAGCAGGAGCCGTAACTACAGGGGAGGACCCTCAGGGCAGGAGCTGTAACTACAGGGGAGGACCCTCAGAGCAGGAGCCGTAACCACAGGGGAGGACCCTCAGAGCAGGAGCCGTAACCACAGGGGAGGACCCTCAGAGCAGGAGCCGTAACCACAGGGGAGGACCCTCAGGGCAGGAGCTGTAACCACAGGGGAGGACCCTCAGAGCAGGAGCCGTAACCACAGGGGAGGACCCTCAGAGCAGGAGCTGTAACCACAGGGGAGGACCCTCAGGGCAGGAGCTGTAACTACAGGGGAGGACCCTCAGAGCAGGAGCCGTAACCACAGGGGAGGACCCTCAGAGCAGGAGCTGTAACCACAGGGGAGGACCCTCAGAGCAGGAGCCGTAACCACAGGGGAGGACCCTCAGAGCAGGAGCCGTAACCACAGGGGAGGACCCTGAGGAGCCTCCTCTCAGGCTCAGGTGACGGTCAGAGCGGGTCTGCTCTGACAGGTCAGATTTTGGACAGCGGTGCCTCCTTGATTTGAGGATAAAAGCTGATGAAATCCTCAGCTGTGGTTAAAAAACAGTTGCGAGATCACTTCTGCAGTTACAGGATTGATGGGTTACATTATAGTTTCTCTTCAGTGGTCTCTTTAATAAAGAGCTGAGGCGATAAAAGAGAAAAGAAAAGGTGAAGTGAAAACACTCTGTGTCTGTAGAGTCCGGGCCTCAGCGGGTCAGCACTGTTCCGGCAGCGCATGGAGGACCAACAGCATATTAGGCAGGTGGTCATAATGTTTTGGCTCATCGGTGAATATATATGTGTGTGTGTGTGTGTGTGTGTGCTGACTTGGGTGAGATGTGTTTTGCATCAATCATTCAGTCCTTTCTGAGCTGAACCAGCAAATGAAAAGTGAAAGTAAATTTTCTGGAAATGTGGAATAGGCCCAGAATCATTCACATTCTGTAATTTGTATGGATCCAGGATCTTGTATTAAGTAAATAAGAAGAAGAAGAAGAAGAAGAAGAAGAAGAAGAAGAAGAAGAAGAAGAAGAAGAAGAAGAGAAGGTCAGTGGTCCATATTAGATGAGTCAGGACTCGTGACTTCTCCAACCCTGACTGGTCAGGCTGACTGCAGCTTGTCCCTGACCAGGAAAGAGGAAGTGAAAAGGGCTGAGAGTGCATTCAGACTGCTGTCTACTCTTCCTCTGAGTTTTAATAGGGACTTGGTTCTCACCATGTGCACTGGTTGGGACTACCATTCTTCCACAACATCATGCAGCAGCAGCATCTTCCATAGAGTGCCATGCAACATCTGTTTTTCTGTGTGTGTGTGTGTGTGTGTGTGTCTGTGAGGGCTGCTCCATGTAACATTGTGTATGTGTGTGTCTTCAATTTGAAGTTACACAGTAAAACATTTCTCCCGATCAAATATCCTTTGTGCGTTGTAAAAATTCCCCAAGGTTGCACTGTAGGTTAAGACAACCTAATCCAAGCTATGCGAGCACTTCACAGTAAATGTATCCAATTGTGAGCCTGGATGAGCAGCTTGATTTCTGACCTCAGGCTGAAATGTGAAAAACATTTTATGTTTCTTTGGGACATAGTCGTCTTAAGAAACTCTCCAGCAAGCAACCTGAAAACTGCACTAATGAAGAAGTTTGGTTAGAGTCACTTCTCTGTGGTTAGCAGACAGCTAGATCTTCTGTTTTCCCACGATCCTCTCCTTTCTCATAACTCTAAACTCGTGGTTTAGAGTCATGATTTAGGATTTGTGACTTTCCGTGTATATGTGTGTGTGTGTGTCAGAAACCATTGTGTTGATACTGTTTGACAAAAAGGTGTAATTGTAGGTGACAGATGAGGGAATGGACAATGTAAGGTTGGTGTGTTCTCTGGGCCTGTCATGACATGTGTTGACCAGTCCTGATGGTTATAAATTAGTCTGACAGGGAATTGGCATTCTCATTTGTTTGCGTTGTGCGTGTGACTGAGTCGAACCCAAAAAGCTGTCATATAAACAGTGAGACTGTTTAAGGAAAACTGTCCATCTCTCTTCCTTTCAGAATATCCTAAATAAAGGAGGAAATTCTCTCCAAATACAACTGAAATTGGCCTTTGGCCCGTTTGTGTGTGTGTGCATGTGTGTGTGTGTTTGTGTGTGTGTGTGTTGACTTGGGTGAGATGTGTTTTGCATCAATCATTCAGTCCTTTCTGAGCTGAACCAGCAAATGAAAAGTGAAAGTAAATTTTCTGGAAATGTGGAATAGGCCCAGAGTCATTTACATTCTGTAATTTGTATGGATCCAGGATCTTGTATTGAGTCACTACTCAGATATGTGTGTGTGTGTGTGTGTGTGTGCGTGTGTATCCAAGTTGTGTTGTCAGGCAGTTAGACAGTTACTCTTTGAACCTGAGTTGTAGCTGTGCTCTGATAACAGCTGACAGAAGTTTAGTGAGAAGCAAATAAAGACTGGGATATTTTATGGAAAAGTGATTAAAACTTTAAACATATTTCATATGTTCTGAGGCTGGAGATCATTTTGTAATTCAGTCTGTCCATTGTGGGGAAAAAGAACATGGACTCTCTCCCCCACCTGACAGGAGGTAACACAGTTGTCTTTTTCATTTCATTTGAATGACATGTCTGACTGCTCACTGAACACTAAGGTTCGTGTGTATTTAGCCCTGTTTAATTGGTCATTTACAGTAAGAGGTCAGACTTGTGTATATAGCCCTGTTTAATTGCTCATTTACAGTAAGAGGTCAGACCTGTGGAACTTCAAGGTCAGATCCACCTTCCCCTCCCTTCCCCCTCATTCTCTGCACTCTCTCTCTCCTTCTCTCTCACATACACTAATTCACACAGCTAAACAAGCTTCATGATTCAACCTCACACAGGGCTGGACTTTATGCTGAATATTGAGGTCAACTGAGGATTGTTCAGAGACTTGGAGGAGATCTGGGTGATTTGATCTTGTGAGGATTCCCAATTTTGAATATATAGATAGACTGCTAAGATTATCATTTTAAATGAAGATAACATGTAGTTTGATTTCAACAGTAAACCAGATTATGAAATGCACATATGTGATTTTTAAAACGTAATCTATGAAAGAAAATGAGTTGTGGCATAATTAGTACTAAGTAAATAGTTAGTAAATAATCAAGGTTTCCTCCTGAGGTTCTCCTGAGTTTTACTCAGTGTCATAAGGCATTTTCTCTGTCATATCCAGTCTTTCCCAATTCATGGTACACATGTTTGTGTTTGTACTCGAATCACCTGGGAATACTGAGTTACTCTTGTGCAACAAGTTCAACCGGTATCATGCATGTTCATACGTGTCATTGCTGGAGGTCTGCTATAGAAAAGTAATCACGCAACAAGTTCATTCTTCAGTCAGAGAAAGCAAAACTGAAGGTTTTACTAGCATTCGGATAGAGCTATTGATTTACTACAACGTCAGAATACAAGGAGGAAGATCAGCTAATATTCTTCATCTTGTTGTCTTTGTTCTGATACAGTTGCAGGTCCATTGGGAATCAGAGTGCATACACTGAAGAAAATAAACTACATCTCTGAAGAGAGGTGTACGATATCCTCTAAGAAGGTAACAAAACTCTCTCAGATCTCTGCCTTTCATTTTACAGAATACTGTGGATACTGGATGTCCAGTAATTTTGAAATAACATATATATGAAAGAAATGCTTAATCCACAAGCGTGAAAACAATATTGGGAGTTATTCAGATTTTAAAACATGGGGATTTGATTGCAGTGGTGACCTGGATTTTTAGGAGTATTGAACAGGCTATGTTTGAGTCCTTATGAATCCAAAAACATTTGCATATTGGTGGGTATGTGTTGCTTGATGTAAAGGGTGGGTCAAGAGAAGGGCACAGAGACAGGAGCTGTTTACTGGATGAAGCATCAGTTCATTGTGGAAACAAATCTATTAAACTTTGGAAACCGAAAGTGAAACAAAATAAAGTCAAAAACAAAATAAATCTATACAACTAAACAAAGTCTGCTCTGGCCTCTGCTGATAGAGGTCTAAAACCAGCAGAAACCAGTTTAGCGTTCTAGGAAAAATAAATAACCAGTGCTCTGGTACACCTGGACAACAGACAGGGACCCTCAACAGGGGCAAGAGACAGGGGCAAGAGACAGGGGCAAGAGAGGAACAAAAAAAAAAACAACAGACAGGGAGCTCCCACACACATACATATAGTTTGGTGGCCAGCACCAAACAAGAGACAGAGGGGGTGAAATACAATAGGGCATCACTAATATATAAATATATAGGTTACAGTTAAACAAATGTATCCACTGAAATTTACATAATGTTATTTAACAAATAGTCATTGTTAAAGAAAACAAAGCAAAACACATTAAGAACGATTAGGAAACACAGGGTGATGTTTGGTCACCTGAGGTAATTAAAGATGGTATTTCCCTCCACCTTGCCTCTTGGAACTCAATAAATAGCCTGTGTTTCCACACATATCCCTTTTCTTGACAGACCAATCTGGAAAGATGACTCAGGCAGGTAACAATGGATAAAGGTGAATTACAGAATCCCTCGGTAACTAAGTTTGTGCACTTAACTCAGAAACTGAAAGTAAATAAAAGGTTGTGGAAGACAAATGGTCTTGTGTTGTTATATATTGCATATATATTGCACGCATATATTATGTGTGTGTGATAAATGAGGTGGAAACTAAACTGATGTAGTGGCCTGTATGAGCAGCCGTCACACACGGCCGTCACACTTGATGACAGTATGGGATCATAGGAAATAAATGTCTAATGATAGACTGTTAACAGTCTGTTAATGTCATTGTTAAGAGCTATTCATCTGAATTCCTCAACTCCACATTTGTTTTTTTTGTTTGTTTGTTTGTTTTTTTCTACATTTGTGTTTTAGGGTTGGCCAACATTTTTCAGTGAGCCATGGATTTAATACTTGAAAAGAAGACGACCTTAATTGAGATCCTGTCTGCTGATACAGGCTTTGTTCTCCATCATGTGCAAGAGAAAAAACTCATCACTGATCATGACTACAGGGAGCTTAAAATCCTACCTCAGAACACTGATCAGATGTCTGGCGAATTATTGGATAAACTGAGACACAAAGGGGACGACATCTGTGAGAAATTCATTGAGCTGCTGAAAGAGGAGATCATTTTGCAACAATACCCCAGGCTAAGAGGGCATTTCTCACTTCAGTCTACAGACTTTGGACCAGGTAACGCCATTACCATTGACACTGTTGTTTTAACCAAGACATACACAGTCTGAGATGTTACACACCTTTGGAGTAATTTGGGGCAGGAGCTTTAAGGTGTAAATTAAACAAGGAAGTGAATCATGGGGCCCAGGAATGCCAAAAGTTCTGGTTGTGTTTTTCTGCACCATTGATTTTCAACATCAGACTGTCAATCACCACAGCCAATGGTTTAATTTAAATTTTAAAATTAATTTGAAATTTTGAAATTGTGGAGTCCAAACAATCAAAAACTAACTCATAGACATTTCATGTATATCAACACTGTCTGTAGTTGTGATTGGCCCATGGCATTTATTCATGGTTAATTAGTTGTAACTGCAGAGATGCCACGGAATTGTTCCACAAACTGTGCAAATGATAATTGCTCCATTAAATGCGTTTTAATGTAGATCTAATGGCCAATTAGAAGTCTGGATTCAGTTTTGGCAAAACAAAACACTCAAACCTGTTAACTGAACCACAAGAATTAATCAACTTGTCCTCTGATTTGGCCAAAACAGTGATGTGACTTTTGATGTGACTTAACTGTGCTCAGCATGAACTAATTCATAGAATGTTGTGCAGCAAATTGATAAATACCACATAAATCTTTCATTTTTTTATACAATTAATGTGGTCTCCAAAGCATCAAGAGAAAAGATGAAGAGCTAAATACGGTAAAAATTAGAATAATACAAAGAAGAACACACATTACTTTATACTATTGCTGACAAACAGATGATGGTGATGAGTGATATCACTCTGACAGTTTGATTTATATTAATTAGTCTTTTCTGAAAAATTCTGCAGTGCAATAAAAATGAATGTTTTGAGTATTATTCATGTAAAGTTTTTTTTTTAAACATACATTTCTCATAAAACCTGTTTTACAGCTGTTTTACAACCTGTTTTACAGCTCTCAGTCATGGTGTTCTATCCAGTGATTATATTATTATGGGTATAGATGTATGTAGATATAATATGAGATGACACTGTTCATTTTTAATGAATGTCTCTTTTTCTCGCTTCAGTCTTGTCCACTCATTTAGCAGCAGAAGCAGTCACAGACACAGGTAATTGTTTTGATTATGATTTTAGCATGGTGTTTTGCTGACAATATCAGATATATTGCCATAACACATGGTAGTTAGTACATGTAGCAGGAATATGAGAAAATGTTTTGAAGCCAGGAATATATTTTTTCAATGACTATATCTCCCTTTTTCTAATTCACAAAACCTTTGCGCTTTATTTGATCCAGCTGTACCAAACTATAAACAGTTTGAAATCAGCCTGAAATCCCATCTGAGACAAAGATATGAGCGCATTTTGATTGGAACATCACAAAGAGGTCATAAAAAGTTCCTGAATGATATCTATACTGATCTCTACATAGTGGAGGATGAGACTGGAGGAGTCATTCATGAACATGAGATTATGCAGGCTGAGGCATCAACTAGGAGATTTATTACAGAGCAAACTCCAATCACATGCAGTGATGTTTTCAAAGTCCCATCTGATCTAAGTCGAAGAAACAGAAAAGTGCTGACTATGGGAATTGCTGGAGTAGGAAAAACTGTCTCAGTGAACAAATTCATACTGGACTGGGCAGAGGGGAAGACCAACCAGGAAATAGATTTTATTTTTCCACTTTCCTTTCGAGAGCTGAATTCAGTGAACGATCAAAAATACAGCCTGATAGAGTTTCTTCATGAATATTTTGAAGATTCTGCTGAACTGAAGTCTTTTCCAGATGGTGATGGTAAAGTCATGTTCATTTTTGATGGACTTGATGAGTGTCACTTTCCTCTTGACTTTACTGAGAAAGAGAAAGTGAAAAAGATTGATCAGAAAACATCAGTGGGTGGACTAATAACAAACCTACTCAAGGCAAATCTGCTTCCCTCTGCTCTCATCTGGATAACCTCCAGGCCAGCAGCAGCCCATCTGATCCCTCGAGACTACATTGACCAGGTGACTGAAGTACGAGGATTCAGTGATGAACAAAAGGAAGACTACTTTAGAAAGTACAATGACAATAATCCAAAAATGGCCAAAAAAATGATCACAAACATAAAGAAATCAAAGACCCTCCACATCATGTGTCACATACCAGTCTTCTGTTGGATATCAGCCACTGTGCTTCAGCCAATGCTAGCCAAAGATACAAGCAAAGAATTTCCCACAACACTGACTGGGGTGTACATACAGTTTTTGATTTTCCAAAAAATCCAAATGAAAGACAAATACAATTCTGAACACGTTATACTGAAGCTTGGAAAGTTGGCCTTCCTCCAGCTGGAGAGGGGTAATCTGATATTCTACGAGAAAGACCTGGGAGAGTGTGGCATTGATGTTATTGAGGCTTCAGTGTACTCAGGAGTTTGCACACAGATATTCAGTCGGGAGCAGAGAGCCTCTGAGATGATGGTCTTCAGCTTTGTACATCCAAGTGTTCAAGAATTCCTTGCAGCTGTCTATGTGTTTCATTCCTTCTGTAACAATAAAGAGAACCCACTTCAACCAAGAACTGTCTGGAACAGTAAGAATTTGTTACCAGAAACCACAACTGACCTCCACAGATGTGCTATAGACAAGGCCTTAGAGAGTGAGAATAGACACCTGGACCTTTTCCTCCGCTTCCTTCTTGGCCTCTCGCTGGACTCCAATCAGAAATTACTTCAAGAACAACTGTTGCAAATAAAGATCAAAACAGAGAGTGTGCAGGAAACAATCAAATACATCAAAAAGGAGCTCAACAAATGCAGTTCATTTGGGAGGAGCATAAATTTTCTCCACTGTCTGCTTGAACTGAAGGATGACTCACTTGTGGATGAAGTTCAAGAATACATAGACTCAGGGCGTCTCTCTGTAGATACACTCTTACCTGCACAGTGGTCAACTCTGGTATTTCTGCTGCAGATGTCAATGGAGACTGAAAAACAATTTGAACTGAGGTTTTACAGAAGATCAGATGAAGGGCTAAAGAAGTTGCTACCAGTGATTAAAAACACCAAACGTGCCCTGTAAGTATTTGAGTATAACAGCAAAGTGATTTTCAGGTAATTAAAACAGAATTTATTTTATTTTCTCCTATAGGGAAATAATTACTTGTTCAGGCTGCGGCTCATATGGTGGGTCTGCCATCATTCTCATATAATCTCATCTCATATAAAGCCAAGGACATGTGGACACACACACTCATTTTGAAAATAAGCAATGTGAGCAACTTCATTTGTCAAAATAACTCTTAACTGTAAGACTATAACCTATGAAGCCTCCCCACTGTAATTGTAGCACTCACTGTGTATGTTGAAAACTGTGCAACAGTAGTATACTGAAGTGCATATATATAATGAAGTCAAAAATGGTCTAGCCCAGATAAGACCTAAAACTTCAAATCATATTGGTGCCACTTTTTTGCACAAGTTCTATCACAACGTCTCAATATAAATCCTGAGTCAACAAAGACAAGCATAAAAAAGTAAAGAAAAGAGAATGAAGTTAACTCAATAATTTCCCTCTCTCTCTCTCTCTCTCTCTCTCTCTCCACACACACGCATACACACACACACACACACACACACATATATGTGTGTGTATTTATATATATAAACACACGTGTGTGTATGCAGATTAGCTGATTGTGAACTAAGTGAACAGTCCTGTGAAGCTGTAGCCTCAGTTCTACAGTCAGTAAACTGTCCCCTGAGAGAACTGGACCTGAGTAACAATGACCTTCAGGATTCAGGAGTGAAGATGCTCTGTGCTGGACTGAAGAATCCACACTGTAAACTGGAGACACTGAGGTCAGAGTCAGTAAAATAAGAATGTGGAATGCTCTCTTCCAACACATACTAACTTGACAAGGATGCTTTTCCGGCTGGAGATACTGAAGTAAATATTTGTCAGGGCATTGAAAATTCAGTAGTTATAAAGAACTTGATCCCAACTGACCCTTACTCTTTAATGAAATCTAGTCTAATGTGAAAAAGACTCTACAGCTAAAGGGATGCAAGGAGGATATATATTGCATATATATTGCATATATATCAGAGGAATGGGGGTAAAAGTACAGGAACAACAATAGCTTCAAGAAAGACATTATGATCACAGTCGTTTTTTGTTTTTTTTTGTGCTCTCTCTCTGTACGTTACTGTAGACTATCCTGCTGTTTAGTGACAGAGGAAGGCTGTTCTTCTCTGGCCTCAGCCCTGAGTTTAAACCCCTCACACCTGAGAGAGCTGGATCTGAGTTACAATCACCCAGGAGACTCAGAAGTGAAGCTGCTCTCTGCTAGACTGGAGATACTGAAGTAAGTAAACATGCTTAAGAATAAGTGTGTCCTTGTGTTTGTGATTATCGGCATGTGGTCTCACAAACACTGGGCTGAAATGTTTCAGTGTAGTCAGAAAGAGTGACATGCCAGCATTTGGACATAGTAATATGTTGACAGACTGAGTAATATGTTGATAGATATACTGAGGGTGTATTGGACAGGAAAAGTGCAGATGAGATAAGGTTTTCTGTTTTGTGTCACAATAATTTCAAGTGTCTGCTAAAGTCAATATTTGCTTCCCCTCCCAGACTTGCTGGTTGTAAACTCACTGAACAGTCCTGTGAAGCTGTAGCCTCAGTTCTACAGTCAGTAAACTGTCCCCTGAGAGAACTGGACCTGAGTAACAATGACCTTCAGGATTCAGGAGTGAAACTGCTGTCTGCTGGACTCAAGAATCCAAACTGTAAACTGGAGACACTGAGGTCAGAATTAGTTAAATAATTATGTGGAATGCTCTGTTCCAACACACACTAACCTGACAAAGTTTCCAATTGTGTCATAACCTGAGTACCATCTTATATTAGCTTTTGGACCTCTCTCTCTCTCTCTCTCTCTCTCTCTCTGTAGGTTGTCTGGTTGTTTAGTGACAGAGGAAGGCTATTCTTCTCTGGCTTCAGCTCTGAGTTCAAACCCCTCACACCTGAGAGAGCTGGATCTGAGCTACAATCACCCAGGAGACTCAGGAGTGAAACTGCTCTCTGACAGAAAGAAGGATCCACACTGTAAACTGGACACACTCAAGTTAGTAGCATGGATTTAAAGGGCTCTGCATGTGTGTGTGTGTGTGTGTGTGTGAGAAAGATAGAGCATGTATTCACTATTTATTCTCTTGTGTAGAGTGGAACCTGGTGGAGAATTCTGGACGAAAGAGGGAAAAAGAAAACGTGAGTCATGCACAAGCACATATTCACTCACACACATGCAAAGACACACACACAAATATGTGCACATGCACACACACACACACATACACACACACTTGCACGCATGCACACACACACACAGAGAAATACATGCCTCAAGCAGAGTTGGTAGTGGTTGATATGTTGTCTCCTTTGTCTGCACTAATCTCTCCTCTCCTCTGCAGATGCCCTCCAGCTTACACTGGATCCTAACACAGCAAACCCAAACCTCGATCCTTCTGCCGACAAAAAGAGAGTGACATGGACAGTTGAGAAGCAGCCGCACCCTTACCACCCAGATCGATTTGAGAACGTAGACCAGGTTTTGTGTAGAGAAAGTCTGACTGGACGCTGTTACTGGGAGGCAGAGTGGACTGGGAGGTTGGATATAGCGATGACATATAGAGGAATTAGGAGGAAAGGAGAGAGTGATGACTGTCAGCTTGGACACAATGACAAGTCCTGGAGCCTGGAGTGCTCTGAAGACCTTTACACTGCCAGACATAACGGTCAGGGTACTGACATTACTCCGCCCTCAGATTCACACAGAGTAGGAGTGTATTTGGACTGGTTGACTGGAACACTATCCTTCTACAGCGTCTCCTCTGACACACAGGATCTTACACACTTACATACATTCGGTTCCACATTCACTGAACCCCTCTATGCAGGCTTTAGACTTTATGACACAGACTGGGGCTCTCCTGACCCATCAGTGTCTCTCACTTCAATTCTGTGCTGATACACAGACATTCACACAAACACACAATCTACAACCTTTTTCATTTGACTGTATAAAATATTCAGTCTAATTTGCAGTCTGAAATATGACCAGTTCTGACCATAGTATGTCCTTAAAGACAGACCACCCTCACTATAGTATGTCCTTAAAGACTGACCACTCACACCATAGCATGTCCTTAAAGACAGACAACCCACACCATAGCATGTCCTTAAAGACACACAACCCACACCATAGCATGTCCTTAAAGACAGACCACCCACACCATATGTCCTTAAAGACAGACCACCCACACTATAGTGTGTCCTTAAAGACAGACCACCCACACTATAGCATGTCCTTAAAGACAGACCACCCACACTATAGTATGTCCTTAAAGACAGACCACCCACACTATAGTATGTCCTTAAAGACAGACAACCCACACCATAGCATGTCCTTAAAGACAGACCACCCACACTATAGTATGTCCTTAAAGACAGACAACCCACACCATAGCATGTCCTTAAAGACAGACCACCCACACCGTAGCATGTCCTTAAAGACACACAACCCACACAATAGCATGTCCTTAAAGACATACCACCCTCACTATAATATGTCCTTAAAGACAGACAACCCACACTATAGCATGTCCTTTAAGGAAGACAACCCACACCATATATGTCCTTTAAAGAAGACAACTCAGTGTTATGTAGAGGATTAACCATGACTCTGAGTAATGCATTTTATACTAGGACATCTGCCTAAGAGAAATGAGAAAAAGTCACGTCTGTTTTGTTCAGGGGAGATTATCTTCATAAAGGGCATCCTTTACTTACGTTATGTTTATGCTTTTAATGTAGTACATGAATATGCACCCAGTATTTATTTCTTATTGCTTGTTTGTTTGTGTGTTTATATTAACAATCATGTGTTTGTAATGTAATCAACCAAATAAGAAATAAAAGCATAAAGATTTAATGCAAATAACAATAATAAAAAGTAAAAACCAAAAGTTAAAGTACTATCCTATTGTTTTACAACTGAGACCCTTGTACTCCTTGCACTCTTTTAAAATAATACTAAACCCCAATGTGTTGATATTTTCCATTGATTAAATACATGCTACCCCTAAACCCCGATATGCTGACATTTACCACTGTGAGAGCAGTGGAGGCAGGGGTGGGGAATAGTAAGAAAATGGTCGACAAACACTAGGAGACAGAGGTCCATTAGAATATGCATTGACTGTCCACAGGTAACACCAGATGTGTATCCCTCACTCCCATGGTTCAACCAGTTCTCAGGAAACTTATTAACTTAGAGATATCTTAGTAACTTCATTAATAAGCCATACTTATTAACTTAGAGATATCTTAGTAACTTCATTAATAAGCCATACTTATTAACTTTGAAATATCCTAGTAACTTCATTAATAACCCATACTTATTAACTTAGAGATATCTTAGTAACTTCATTAATAACCCATACTTCTAAACTTAGTAACATACTTAGTAACTTCATTATTATCCCACTGCTTACCCTGAAAGAAAACCTAGAAACATTAATACTCAAATATTATAAAATATAATATATAATGTATTTCTATAGTACAATGTATTTCTATAATAAAACACATGCAGCCTTTCTCTTTCCAAGCTCTTGTTGACACAGAAACAACTAAGCTACATAAAGACGGTTGAGATGCATTCACATTTGTAGCTCCTACCAGAGTCTACCTTCTAAATAGTGTGGATTGTGGTGTGTGGAAAAGTGGATCAAAATAAGTATGTGATGATCTATCAGATCTCATGTCCACATTTAATTGTGTGCTTGTATGTCTTTTTGCTGACATAAACCATAGTCAGTGAATGATTTTTGCCTTCTCTGTTTCACCTGTCTCCTGTATCCTGTGTCCTGTCTCCTCCCCCCCTATCACCTGTCTCCTGTCTCCTCCCCCCCTATCACCTGTCTCCTGTCTCCTCCCCCCCATCACCTGTCTCCTGTCTCCTCCCCCCCTATCACCTGTCTCCTGTCTCCTCACCCCCATCACCTGTCTCCTGTCTCCTTCCCCTCCTTATCACCTGTTTCCTGTCTCCTTCCCCTCCTTATCACCTATCTCCTGTCTCCTTCCCCTCCTTATCACCTGTCTCCTGTCTCCTTCCCCTCCTTATCACCTGTCTCCTACCCCTTCCCTTCCCTCTTTGTCCACATGCAAGTATGGCAATGTCTGATGAGTTTAATTGTTGTTAATGGTATTGTTTTTATTATTATTATGTAAATGATCTAGATAGCATATGGAAGAGGACATCCAAATGTCTGGTTTGATGATGGAGAAAATGAAAAATGAGCCTCCAGTGATTCAGTGACTGGCACCCATCTTATGACAGTGAGAGAATGACTAGCATCTCACACAGTCAAATGACTCCAGTGTTTGTTTTGAACAGCTGTGAGCAGTTGTGAACAATAGTTGTGAACTTCTCTGGCAATGCTGAACATAAGTGAGAGGGCGTGTTTCTGTGTTTGAAGATGTGTCTCTTTTTAAGGGTGTAACTCCACACTAAACCGTCTAAAACTGCATTTAGACACAGGCATCAGCATGTTGGGTTTTTCCATTATCTAACAGGTATAACCAGTTGTAATCAGACACTCAGATCATTTCAGGAGTTAAACTGCGCCACAGTAGAAACGATCTTTACATTCAAAAGAAATGTTTTTTAATGGATCAGTCTCTATCCACAGATGGGCCATACAGTAAACCAATAGAAGGTAATCTCATTTTCTAATGTACTTGTACTTTTTTTTGGAGATAAAATGAAATGAAAATGATGAAAGATGTATCAGGCTGACGCAGTTTCATTTTGGTTTCGAGGGATTCAGAAGCTGTATTCCTAATAAGATATTCCACCTCTTTTTAGATTAAATGAAACTTGAGATTTCTGTGTGTCTCTGTTTTGTTTGTTTTTGGAGCAATGTTCCTGCTGCTTGTTGGTACATACAGTGCAGTTCGCAACATCTGCAATGTCTGGATTATTATACTTGCTATTCAAAGCAATCTAGAAAGTAATTAGAAACTCAAATGAAGAGGACAGGCTGCTCCCTGAGCTTTTCTACAGTTATAGTCACGACTGTAGCAGGCTTGACTCCACTGATCCAAAAAGCAACTCTCTCTCTCTTTCTTTCTTTCTCTCTTTCTTTCTCTCTCTCTCTCTCTGCTGTTCAGCTAGCCTTTTTCAGTCCAAAATCACTTCTCTTTTCAGTTAACTTTACACGCTCAGTTTGGACCAAAAATATCTTTAGTGTTTCAGTTCCTCTCCAGAGTGCTTTCTTCATGAATCATGAAGAAGGATTACTGAATTTTAGGTTGCAGTTATGAACCATTACTGAGAAAACAGTGGTCAATACAGCAGCAACTCTATTTTAAGCTGGTCCATTTGATCGATTAACAGGTTCAGTAATATAAGGAAAGAAACAGTAAAAAAAAAAAAAACCTCATCAAATTTGACACTTAGATATACTTCTATAAGTAGTGTGTTTTATTTGAAATGATTTGAACTTTGTTTAAATTGCCAGGATTGATGCGCCTTCCCATGTCCATCTGGTTTTGTAAGATAAAAAGGTGCAAAATAACATGATCTTGAATTTCTGGTTAATTTGACCTTGGACCTAGGCTGTGATAGAGACTGACAAAAAAGTGACACATCAGTTAACACAAAAAGAAAGAATTCTGTTTATTAAGGTGTGTGAGTGTTGGAATGTGTGGAATGTGGTTTCAGTTGTTGAAGCTGATTGACTGTGTAGCAGGGAGGGCAAATTATTTCTATGAAATACTAAATAGAATACTGTACAATGTTGGTTACATATGACTAGGTGATGATAATTCTATGGAAACCCAATGAAGCATGTATATTGCTGCAGTATATACTCTCTGTTGTGTATTAGTGTAGTATCTGTTCTCTGTGGATTTGGATATGGATATAAAAACAATCTCATAAAATACAAGACTGAGCACAATTTTAAATACACAGGATATAACCCCGTCAGGCCATTTTGTGGATTTTGATACTTTAATGGTGGGTAGGCTTTTTTGTACATATTTGTTACATATTTCCAAGAGGGCTAACAAAGAAGATCAAATTTGTCAGGATATGTAAAATGACTGATTTAATTAATCTGTTATCACCAGTGTTTGATATTGTGTGTGGAGAATAAAATAATGGTTCAGATTGACTTCGTTCTTAAACCAAATTGAAACGGAAATGCATTCACGCTTGGTAAAGATATGTGCTTTGCAAAGTGTCACTGTCTTGATTGTGTTTAACCAAAATTTCAGTCTTAGTATGTATTACTACTCATGAGTTTGAAATATCAAGTTTATTTGCATGTAATGCATAGTGTCTGTTGATTCATAGGGCTAAAACAAGTGTGTGAGACTGGAAGGACAATTTAAAATGAGTTTTTCTGAACACCGTGAGAAGAAGAGAGCTGCCTCCAAAGGGAGACACACTGATGACCATATGGAGTCTCAGAGACCAGAATGCACTGTACCCAGTTGTGATTCTATGAAGGATAACAATTATATGCTTGATCCCCCTGACCTGTGCAGTGAAACAGCACCCTGTGTACCCAAGTAAGTCCCCAGTCTAAAATGATGTACATGCTTTTAAAGAAAGATATACAGATTATAATGACATTAATTTTTATGGTGCTATAACAAAAAACCCAAAACAAAAACAAAAAAAAAAACATGCACATACACACATAGATCCATCTTTTTTTTTTCTCCAACCATGTAATGTTTACAGATTACTAACTCAGAGACCAGTGTCTCCAGTACCCAGCTGTGTGTCCATGAAGAGCAATAAGTCCATGTTATACCCTCCAGATTTAAGCAAAACTCCAGCGCCTGTTGAACAAAAGTAAGAAACTGTCTGGTCAGATACATTTTATCATAAAAGACACTTTTATTAAAAAAAGAAAAAGAAATATAACCTGGGATTTAAGTTTATATTTTAGAGTGTTCTTTTGTAAGTTCTTTATTTTAAGGGATCACTTCCATTAAACATCTCTCTGACAATAACTGTGTATGTACCTGTGCAATAAAAGGGATACTGAACATAAGACATAGGCCAGTGTCCTTTGAGCAAAGGTAAGTTAATAACCCAATGTTTTTAAGTTTGACAGTGAGTGTTTGTAGTGTGGTGGTCATGGTGTAAAATGAACTACTGATTTATGTAGTATATTAGCAGTCTTTGGCCAAATTAGGGCTTCCAGTTAAAATTTGGAGTCTGAATACTGTTCAAGTTCCGTATAAATTTGAATGCACATCAAAGATCCGAATTTGTGATTTTTTTCTTAAGTGTCATGAATGGGCTTGGAGGGTCGATGCATGAACTGAACAATGAAGTTTTATCAAGAAGTGTTTTCACAAAACACAGGTCAAACCGGCATGAGTCAAAATACTGGCAGCAGATACTGGAGATTTCTGTCACAGTCACAAAGCAGGCCCAGACATGATAAAGCTTATAAGGATATCGGATGACAAGGCATAAATGGGATGTAAAGAGTCAGAATTCAATACATAGATAATCAACCAAGAGCACAAAGATTACAGCTCATTACAACAGAGAATATCAGAAACTCACAACTGGCATTGAGGAAAAAAGGAACAGCGATACAAGATGCATGACTGAAGCTGGGAACAAAGAACAAATGTTATGAATGACTTGATATTGAGTCCAAAGATGGGCAAAACTATCAGGCAGGTTAAGCCTTTCACTGGTGGGTAGATTAAGGGGACAGCATGAAACTGAGACTTCTGAAGAACATGTATTATCAGAATAATGAAGTGGCAACTTGTGCTTCCATGTAGCCTCAGTACAACAAATGCTAACAAAACTTCTCAGACGCACGCAGACATGATACACAAAGGTTAATTGGGCATAACGGTACCAGTACTTTCCCCAAAACATCATTACTGAATAACTCATGAATAATAACTCAATTTTCTTCTTTCCTTTGTGCAAAAAATGCGAAATCAGCTATGAAAGTATAACATTTTAAGAAATTACCATTTTTTTCAACCATGTAATGTTTACAGATTACTAACCCAGAGACCAGTGTCTCCAGTACCCAGCTGTGTGTCCATGAAGAGCAATAAGTCCATGTTATACCCTCCAGATTTAAGCAAAGCTCCAGCACCTGTTGAACAAAAGTAAGAAACTGTCTGGTCAGATACATGTGGCTTGCATTATAAAAGAGAATAAGATAAATGCTTTCGCAAACATAAAATTGAAGCTCTGTATTTAAGACTGTATGTAAATGCTCTCTCTCTCTCTCTGTCTCTGTCTCTCTCTCTCTCTCTCTCTCTCTCTCTGCTGTAGGAGGAGTGCAGGTCAGATCCAGGATCAGTCCAGCTGTGGTCTGTGTGAACAGGTCCTGAGAGATCCAGTCTCTACCAGCTGTGGACACAGTTTCTGCAGACAGTGTATCAGCACATACTGGGACCAGTCTGGTCCATCAGGAGGCTATGTCTGTCCCCAGTGCAGAAAGAGATCCAGAACACGCCCTGTTCTACAGCAACCCAAAGTCTCTGACTCTACATCAGATCCTGTCCTGCTGAGAACTACTGAGGTTCATAAAACCATCATGAAAAAGAAGTGTGAATACTTATTTGAAGGAAACACACTACGAGGAGATCAAACCCTCCTCAACAGGATTTACACAGAGCTCTACATCATAGAGGGAGAGAGTGAAGGAGTGAATGAAGAACATGAGGTTTTACAGATGGAGACAGCATCCAGGACAAAAAGTTCACGAGACATACCAATTAACTACAATGACATCTTCAAACCCTCCACCGCTCAGGACCCTATAGAGAACAGAAAAGAAAATGAACTGAGAACTGTTCTCACCAAGGGCATCGCTGGCATTGGAAAAACAGTGACTGTGCAGAAGTTCATTCTGGACTGGGCAGCGGGAACAGCCAATCAGGACATTGATTTCATGTTTGTACTTCCTTTCCGGGAGTTGAACTTAATCAAAGATGGGCACTACGGTCTTCATAGACTCCTGCTAGAGTTTCACCCAGAACTGAGAGATCTGGATCCAAAAAAATATAATGATTATAAAATGCTGTTCATCTTTGATGGTTTAGATGAGAGTCGACTTCAGTTGGATTTTTCTCAGAGGTTGTGTGATGTGACCAAAACATCATCAGTGAACAAACTGATATCAAACCTCATTCAAGGAAATCTTCTTCCCTCTGCACTCATCTGGATAACCTCCAGACCAGCAGCGGCCAATCAGATTCCCTCTCAGTTCATCAGGCGTGTGACAGAAATAGTAGGATTCAATGATTCACAGAAAGAGGAATACTTCAGAAAAAGAGTCACTGATGAGAGTCAAGCCAACAGAATCATCTCACACATCAAAACATCAAGGAGTCTCCACATCATGTGTCACATCCCAGTGTTCTGTTGGATTTCAGCCACTGTGCTTCAAGAAATTCTGCGTCAAGACAATGTAAAAGAGATCCCTAAAACTCTTACTGAGATGTACACACATTTCCTCCTCATTCAGACAAACATGAAGAACCAGAAATATGAAGAAACATATGATGCCAGCCCAAAAAATCTTCTAGAATCAAGCAAGGAGATTTTCTTGAAACTTGCTAAGTTGGCTTTCAAACAGTTGTGGATTGGCAATGTCATGTTTTATGATGAGGATCTGAGAGAATGTGGCATTGATGTGAGTGATGCCACAGTGTACTCTGGGATTTGTACCGAGATCTTTAAGGAGGAATCTGTTCTTCATCAGAAGAAGGTCTACTGCTTTGTGCATCGTAGTGTTCAAGAGTTCTTTGCTGCTCTGTATGTGTTTTACTGCTATATAAGCAAGAACACAGAGGAACTGAAGTATTTTTTGAAGAAAAAGACCAGAGCTGTACCAGATAATGTTTCCTTGGATGTGTTGCTTAAGGGAACAGTGGACAAGGCCTTGGAGAGTAAGAATGGACACTTAGATCTGTTCATCCGCTTCCTTCATGGCATTTCAGTGGAGTCCAACCAGAAACTCCTACAGGGTCTGCTGACACACACAGAGAACAATTCAGAGAGTATCAAGAAAGCAATCCGAAACCTCAAAGTCATCCAAAAAAAGAACGCTCATCCTGAAAGATGGATCAATCTACTGCACTGCTTGATGGAAATGAATGATTGTTCATCCCAAGAAGAAATTCAAGCTTTTCTTAAATCAAAGGACTCTAAATCTAAACTCACACTTGCACAGTGTGTAGCATTATCCTATATGCTTCAGATATCAGAGGAGGTGCTGGATGAGTTTGACCTGAAGAAATACAACACATCAGATGAGGGTCGTAGGAGACTGCTCCCAGCTGTGAGGTGCTGCAGAAAAGCTCTGTGAGTTTCCAGTTTTAACATTTATTATTTTTTAAAACCTGATCATAAACATAAACATAAATATAAACATAAACCGATAATTTCCTATAAAATTGTTTATGTGTGTATAAATGATCATTTACTTACTAGTCTGCAGATAGGTTTGCAAGCCACATTTTCAGGTTCTCTTTTTGTGGAATACAGTGAGGCGATGTTATATTTGCATTGTTATATTTGTTATATTTGGTTTATGGTCAAAATGGTCACTTGTACAGAATACACCTAATATAAAGTTTAAATGAGAATTTGAGATGGAAATTGCTTGGAAACTAGACCTTCAATGGGAAATGAAGTACATATTTCTCCAGTTCATGAACAGGAGTCAGAGCGAATGTTCTCAGTTAAAAGAGTAACAGCACACACACACACACACACACACACACACACCCATACACACACACACACACACACACACACACATACACACACACACACACACCCATACACACACACACATACACACACACACACACACACACACACACACACACACACACACACCCATACACACACACACACACACACACACACACGCATTGACTGAGTTACAAATTATTTCCCTTGTTCCTATTTGTTTTGTCTGTCTACTGTGGTGTTATATTGTTAAGTTATTAATGATTACGAAGAAATGACCAGAAATATGTTCACATTAGCCCATTAAATGTATTTACACAGTGTAAACTTACTCAGCTTCTTACAAATATTAGCTTTATAATAATTTATATCAATAAAATTGCAACTTTATTTTTATTAAGAAAGGGATGCTTAAAAAGGGATATTTATGTATTATACCATTAACATTCACCGAGGTGTAGAATGACTAATGACATCCCCATCCCGCAGTAGTTCTCAGCTGTGGTATTGATATGTACAATATAATGGTAGCACTACATAATCCTTATTGTCTGTGTGTGTGTGTGTGTGTCTGTGTGTGTGTGTGTGTGTCTATGTGTGTGTGTGCGTGTGTGTGTGTGTGCGTGTGTCTGTGTGTGTGTGTGTGTGTGTCTGTGTGTGTGTGCGTGTGTCTGTGTGTGTGTGCGTGTGTCTGTGTGTGTGTGTGTGTGTGTGTGTGTGTCTGTGTGTGTGTGCGTGTGTCTGTGTGTGTGTGTGTGTGTGTCTGTGTGTGTGTGCGTGTGTCTGTGTGTGTGTGCGTGTGTCTGTGTGTGTGTGTGTGTGTGTGTGTGTGTGTCTGTGTGTGTGTGCGTGTGTCTGTGTGTGTGTGCGTGTGTCTGTGTGTGTGTGCGTGTGTGTGTGCACACAGAGGTGTGGACTCAAGTCACATGACTTGGTCTCGAGTCAGAATTGAGTCATGATTTTGACTTCAGCCTCGACTCGATATAATTGAAAATGACTTACAAGTCAACTTTGATTTTAATACCAATGACTCTAGACTTCGCTCGGACTTTAACTTGACATATTTCACGGGTAAAAATGTTAAATTATTAAAATTATTAATAGTTAAATTATTTAAATTGTTAAATTATCGAAAAGTGTTCAGCTATTTCCTGATATTCTTGCCTTTGTGGGACCTGATAATGCTGCATGCACAGCAGAGAGAGAGGCATTGGCGCACAGACAAGAAAACAAGAAAATGATACTTTGGGTTATTGCGTTCGGTTTTACAGACTATGCTGTCATAAACAGCAAACGGATGGCAATATGTAAAACATGCGGGACCAAAATTACAAAAGGTGAAGCAACAACGTCCAACTCTGTTCGACACTTAAGGCTGCACAAAGACCGATAAATTAAGCATACTTTAATGTTAGAATTACAGGTGCTTCTCAACTTATGATGGAGTTACGTCCTGATAAACCCATCCTAAGCAAGAAATAGAACTTTATTTAGATACTAAAGAATTTAATTTACTATTTAATAAAAGCATATAAGAGTCTAAACAAGGCGTTTGTCTAAAACAAGGCATATGTGTACCTACAACTGCCACTGAGATTACTAGGATGCCTCAAAGGCAGAGTGAGGCAGGCCGTCTGCAGAGGAGACTAACGGGGAGCTCACCTAGTTCAGGAGGAGTACACTTACCACCACCACACATGATCCTGAACATACATGCACTCACACATACACACAGCATACACACACAGCACACACACACACACGCTCACACACACACACACACACACACACACACACACACACACATACACACACACACACACACACACACAGACAGACAAAGACACACACACACACACACTCACACACAGCACACACACTCACAGATACACACACACACACACACACACACACACGCACTCACACACACACAGCACATACACACACACACAGCACCCACACACTGCAAAAGAGATGAAGGGGTTAGGTGTGAGAAAAGCACATCAGTTAAGCATGCAGTGGGTTAATTTATTACTACTATTTGTACTAGTTATCACACTGTTGCTCTTGCTGTAGTTTTAATGGAACATGATCAGGTCTGGTGGACAGGTCATATATTGGTTGGCAACGGGTAACTAGTTATCTGATTATGACTCTGATTATGACTCGGAATGTCGTGTTTGTCATTAGTCTCTGTGGACAGCAGTGTAGAATACAGGATCATTTATACTTCAAGTTACAAAATCATAATATGTATGGCGAGGGTAACGTAAGTGATATAATTACATTTGAAGCTTTTGAATGATTTGCTGTTCTCTCTATCTCTCTCTCTCTCTCTCTGAAGACTTGCCAGCTGTAAAATCACAGGCCAGTGTTGTGGAACGGTAGTTTCAGCTTTGCAGGCTGCAGATTCCCCCCTGAGAGAACTGGACCTGAGTAACAATGACCTAGAGGATTCAGGAGTGAAGATGCTCTCTGCTGGACTGAAGAATTCACACTGTAAACTGGAGACATTAAGGTCAGTAGTAGTCAGTTATTGAAAATACAGTGTCAGCGGATTTTGAATGCTTTCAGCAAACACTGTTGCGAACAGCTAGGAGCTTGGTGTGATCTTGGTTGAGACACTTGTTGTGTGCATATTAAGGCAGTGCTGTGGCTTAGCCAACTCAGTATGGAACAGGCTGTAACATGTCAAGTAAGATTCTGTCATAGCAAGTTATGTAAGTGACAGTTCATGTTGCACCATATTGTGCAGGGAACACTCACCTCTTTTGTGAATAAAACTGTACCGACAGCTGCTAACAGTGTGCCCCTTTCTCTGATGTGGTGATTATGCGCAGCCTATGCGTTCACTCTGTAACCACTGCCCAGCAGTTGTCATATTACACACATTGTCTGTGACATAAGTAAAGTGTGGGTAATGATGGAAGATACCCAGTTTGTTTTCCGTTTGTGTAAGGCTTTCATATAAATTGCTCTGCTTGAAAGTGCCACATGGTATTTGCCGCAAAGCATTTCATCACAGTTTGACTCAATAGTATACACTGTCCTTGTCACAAGAATTTGTACTGAGAATAAAACCCTCCATCTTCTTAAGCTCTGAGTATACAATAGATGTCATCTCCTCTTGCATGACACTAGTTATCTGTGAGTGGCAGGGAATCCTCTTGATGAAAAAGCTATTCTTTATGTTTAAAGTGTTTAGATTTTAGTTCTGTCCACTAAATCTGTCTCAGTGATGTTATTGCTGTGATGTTGTTTCTGTGATATTCTTCCTGTCCTAGCCATGGGGCCATAGCAGTCATAGTCATAGAGGTTCTGATCCTATGTTATCTTCGTTTTTAAATTAGCAGGTTATCAGTTGCAGCACTGGCTGAAAATGTATATTTAAAGAATATAATCAGTGTATTTACCATTATTGTAACTGTGTAATTGCAGCACAGTTCTCCCTCTGTCTCTGTCTCTGTCTCTGTCTCTGTCTCTGTCTCTGTCTCTGTCTCTGTCTCTCTCTCTCTCTCTCTCTCTCTCTCTCTCTCTCTCCAGACTTGCTGGTTGTAAACTCACTGAACAGTCCTGTGAAGCTGTAGCCTCAGTTCTACAGTCAGTAAACTGTCCCCTGAGAGAACTGGACCTGAGTAACAATGACCTTCAGGATTCAGGAGTGAAGTTGCTCTATGTGGGACTGAAGAATCCACACTGTAAACTGGAGATACTGAGGTCAGTGTTAGCCAGTAACTGATAGTAGTCTTTGTAATTAGTTTTGTCTGAACTGATGCCCTTTATGTTTCAAAATGAGTCATGTTTCATTCTTCAGTTAAGCCACGGTCTGTAGTGATGAAATTCACTCTTGGGCTCCAGAAGCACCACACTGCATTGTCCTCTCAGACGCCAAGGAATCGGATGTGTAGTCTCCATAATTGTCTTTTCCTTTTGTGGGCTATACTGATGTTCAACCGAAGCCGAGATGGTTTAAAGTTTGGCCATTAAATTGGTAGTGGATGAAAAACTGAGAAAAAAGTATATAAATTCTGAAACTTTTTGGATGGTAACACATTCTTGTCATTCTTCCGTTAGGCATTCTGTCATGCTATTGCTCCTTAGAAATCTGAATGTTTGTTTCAAAAGCACTGTTTTTTTTTTTTTCCAATTTCCAATCTTTCCCCTGCACTGACGTTTCTTTGATCCTTATGTTGCCCCTCCTCAAAAGCTCCAAAGACTCATTCCAAGGTTATGACCATGACTGCTCTGCTCTCTCATGAACACACACACACACACACACACACACACACACACACAGATAACTGTGCCTAATAAGACACAATTCTGTCAATTCACGAAGTACTGGGAGTGCTGCAAAATGGTGAACATGTAGCCATCTGAGGCTTGTTGTATCATTTCAGTTCACAGTGCTAGATTGAAATGGAGACAAAGCAACAAACACATGTCTCTGCCCAAACATTTCTGGACCTCACTGTATATGTCAGCTTGATAATTAGAAATCCCAGCTGTCCCAGGTCCTTCCTGTGCATGTTTGTGTGGGTTGCATTGCTGGGTGCTCTGGTTTCCCCGTTATGTTAGAGTTATCAGTGCCCATGACCAAGGAACTGGTCC
>NC_044501.1:2141658-2259158 GCF_902362185.1 Chanos chanos | reverse complement strand
GCATTTAAGTCCTGTATTTGAACCTGTTCTTTGTCACATTGTGACTGTGAGATTCTCTGTGCCTGTTACCTTCTGAAAACTAAAAGCCATGTTTATTGTGACCTGCTTTTCCTATCAATTTGGATTTATTGCTCTGTGAATTATTGACTTCAACTTGGATTGGACTTTGTTTCTGAGATTGCCGCCTGGTTTTTTTTTTCTTCAATAAAACTCAGTTTTATCTCACTGGATCTGCGATTGGGCCTGAGCCTGTCATCCTAGTGTTTTTAGTAAAATTGTGTATATTCCAGGGGCAGCTGCAATTTGGGAGTAATTATGGATTAAGGTCACACATAAAACCGCATAATGAAATCAATCATTTTCTCTAATGGAAAGGGATGTTTCCATTTTGAGTCTTGTCTTGTAATCCCAGAAACCTCTATGGAAGTTGTGTGTGTGTGTTTGTTTATGTGTGTGTCCAAGGAGGTTTAGTCAGTGACAGACAGTTACTCTTTGAACATGAATTTAAGTTGCCTTCTGATAGCTCACATGAGTTTAGAAAAGACTCGGATATTTTATCAGTTTATATATTTTATACGGGGGTCATCAAAACTTTAATCATATTTCATATGTTCTGAGGCTGGAGATCATTTTGTAATTCAGTCTGTCCATTGTGGGGAAAAAGAACACGGACTCTCTCCCCCACCTGACAGGAGATAACACAGGTGTCTTTTTCATTTCATTTGAATGACATGTCTGACTGCTCACTGAACACTAAGGTTCATGTGTATTTAGCCCTGTTTAATTGCTCATTTACAGTAAGAGGTCAGACTTGTGGAACTTCAAGGTCAAATCCACCTTCCTCTCCCTTCCCCCTCATTATCTGCACTCTCTCTCTCTCCTTCTCTCTCACATACACTAATTCACACGGCTAAACAAACTTCATGATTTAACCTCACACAGGGCTGGACTTGGTGTTGCAACATTGGATCTTGTATGTGAGTATTCCCAATTTTGAACACACACACACACACACACACACACACACACATATGAGTTTAGTTTTGAGTTTTGAAAGAAGATAACGTATAGTCTTATTTCAACAGTAGAGCAGATTATCAAATACAGATGTAGTTTTAAAATAGAATTCATGAGAGAAAATGAGTTGTGACATAATCAGGTCTAAGCATGTAGTAAGTAAATAGTAAAAGATTTCTCCTGATCTTTACTCAGTGTCATAAGGCATTCTCTCTCTCTCTCTGTGTGTGTGTCATCTGCAGTGTCATAAGGCATTCTCTCTTTCTCTGTGTGTCATATGCAGTGTCATAAGGCATTCTCTCTTTCTCTCTGTGTGTCATATGCAGTGTCATAAGGCATTCTCTCGCTCTCTCTGTGTGTCATATGCAGTGTCATAAGGCATTCTCTCTTTCTCTGTGTGTCATATGCAGTGTGATAAGGCATTCTCTCTCTCTCTGTGTGTCATATGCAGTGTCATAAGGCATTCTCTCTCTCTCTCTGTGTCACATGCAGCGTCATAAGGCATTCTCTCTCTCTCTGTGTCATATGCAGTGTCATAAGGCATTCTCTCTCTCTTTGTGTCATATGCAGTGTCATAAGGCATTCTCTCTTTCTCTCTGTGTGTCATATGCAGTGTCATAAGGCATTCTCTCGCTCTCTCTGTGTGTCATATGCAGTGTCATAAGGCATTCTCTCTCTCTCTCTGTGTCATATGCAGTGTCATAAGGCATTCTCTCTTTCTCTGTGTGTCATATGCAGTGTCATAAGGCATTCTCTCGCTCTCTCTGTGTGTCATATGCAGTGTCATAAGGCATTCTCTCTTTCTCTGTGTGTCATATGCAGTGTCATAAGGCATTCTCTCTCTCTCTCTCTGTGTCATATGCAGTGTCATAAGGCATTCTCTCTTTCTCTGTGTGTCATATGCAGTGTCATAAGGCATTCTCTCTCTCTCTCTGTGTCATATGCAGTGTCATAAGGCATTCTCTCTTTCTCTGTGTGTCATATGCAGTGTCATAAGGCATTCTCTCGCTCTCTCTGTGTGTC
This sequence comes from Chanos chanos, assembly GCF_902362185.1. Classification (NCBI taxonomy): domain Eukaryota; kingdom Metazoa; phylum Chordata; class Actinopteri; order Gonorynchiformes; family Chanidae; genus Chanos; species Chanos chanos. The sequence goes on along the minus strand of NC_044501.1, from coordinate 2,257,118 downwards.
ATATGCAGTGTCATAAGGCATTCTCTCTTTCTCTGTGTGTCATATGCAGTGTGATAAGGCATTCTCTCTTTCTCTCTCTGTGTCATATGCAGTGTCATAAGGCATTCTCTCTTTCTCTGTGTGTCATATGCAGTGTCATAAGGCATTCTCTCTTTCTCTGTGTGTCATATGCAGTGTGATAAGGCATTCTCTCTTTCTCTCTGTGTCATATGCAGTGTCATAAGGCATTCTCTCTTTCTCTGTGTGTCATATGCAGTGTGATAAGGCATTCTCTCTTTCTCTCTGTGTGTCATATGCAGTGTCATAAGGCATTCTCTCTTTCTCTCTGTGTGTCATATGCAGTGTCATAAGGCATTCTCTCTTTCTCTGTGTCATCTGCAGTCTTTCCTGATTCACGGGACAATTCACGGGGTACATGTTTGTGTTTGTACTTGAGTCACCAGGAAATGCTGAAATGTTCCTCTTGACAAACCAGATGAACCAGTAGCGTGCAAATTCCTGTGCGTCATTTTGCTGTAGGTCTGCTGCAGAAAAGTGTGCACGCAACCAGTTCATTCTTCAGTCAGAATACCACAGCTGAGGGTTTGACGAGTATTCGGGTAAAGGTTTTCTTTCAGTACCAGTATCAGTCAGTACCAGTATCAGTCAGTACAGTCTTCCTTGTTCTGATACAGTATCAGGTCCATTGGGAGTCAGACTACATACACTGAAGAAAATAAATTTCATCTCTGGAGAGAGGTGTACGATATCCTGTAAGAAGGTAACAAAACTCTCTCATGTCTGTAGCTTTCATTTCACAGAACACTATGGATAAACTTCCTTTCCACAGTGGTTCACTTAGGCTGCACTGGCATGTGGGAAAGACAAATCAGTGCTATTTGACAGTATATGAGAAAAACACATTAATGTTGTTTTATAGTCTATGAGAGAGACATATTAATGGTGTTTTACAGTCTATGAGAAAGACACATTAATGTTGTTTTACAGTATATGAGAAAGACACCTTAATGTTGTTTTACAGTATAGGGGAGAGACACATTAATGCTGTTTTTTAATGTGTTGAAAACGCACACTACCTTTTCAGGAAGATTGTCTTATCAGTAAGTTTTACTGGGGACGTTACCACTGTCTCAGCAGGAGAATGCACAGCTCAGCCTATGAATCTGCTGCCTGCTCTTTCCCTGACCCACCACATCTTTGTGATTGTCTGGTGACTGTGAAAATGTTTTTTTTTTAGTTTGTTTTTGTCGAAACAAGCTCCTGACTCTGTAGGGAAACTGAAACGCAGGTTTTGCATGCATGCCCGTGTGTGTGTGTGTGTCTAAGGTGTGTTTGTCAGTCAGTTAGAGAATTACTCTTTGAACCCGAGTTGTAGCTGTGCTCTGATAACAGCTGACAGAAGTTTAGAGAAAAACAAATAAAGACTGGGATATTTTTAGAAAAGTGATTAAAACTTTAATCATATTTCATATGCTCTGAGGGTGGAGATCATTTTGTAATTCAGTCTGTCCATTGTGGGGAAAAAGAACACGGACTCTCTCCCACCTGACAGGAGGTAACACACTTGTCTTTTTCATTTCCTGTATTACTCCTTGTCTAGAACATATTTTAATCTTTGACCTTTGAAGCTATGAAAAGGAATCTTACTGCGAAACACGTTTCGTCGGTAAGTTGTTTCAGAAACAAGTTTCTTTCTTTTCAGAATCAGAATCAGAATCAGATTTACTGGCCAAGTCTGTTAACACACACAAGGAATTGGGTTCTGGCCATTAGTGACTCTCTAGCAATGGAGGCAACATACAGAAAATGTACATATTATTTACAAACAATACACTATACACAAGCAATATGCAGATTATACTAAAGACAACAATATACATGATATACATACAGTGTGTGTGGTAGTGCAAAACAATAGTAATGTGTATCACATGTATGTGACTACATGAGTATTTGTACAGTACAGTTTGTAGATGTGAAGCAGGCTGTAATAACTGTCTGGAGAAACAGGAGTAGCTCTGGCATAACAGATGATACTAGTCAGCTATTTTTCATAACTTCAGTTGGTCAGTTTGATTTTGTATACATATTTTGTATATAAAACTTTCCCCTCTGAAGACTGAGAAAGAGACTATATAAAACAGCTTACAATAAACAGACCAGAGATTCAATTACCCAGATGACATTTGAATGACATGTCTGACTGCTCACTGAACACTAAGGTTCGTGTGTATTTAGCCCTGTTTAATTGGTCATTTACAGTGAGAGGTCAGACTTGTGGAACCTCAAGGTCAAATCCACCTTCCTCTCCCTTCCCCCTCATTCTCTGCACTCTCTCTCTCTCCTTCTCTCTCACATACACTAATTCACACGGCTAAACAAACTTCATGATTCAGCCTCACACAGGGCTGGACTTTGTGTTTTTAATTTAATTCAAAATGGAGATAAAATACAGTTTGATTTTGACACTAGAGCAGATTATGAGCTCGATGCGTTCTTTTAAAAATGTAACTTATGGATGAAAATGAGTAGTGACACAATCAGGACTTAGTAAATAGCAATAATAGTAATAATAATAATATAATACTAGATTTCTCCATGTACACGGGGAAGATACATGAATGCAATTATTATTGTGTGGCAAATGCACATGACCTTTTTCAGAAAGGTTATCTTGTGAATAAGATTTGCTGGGGACACTACTGTCTGATCATTAGGAGAGATTCACATCTCAGTCTACGAACGTGAGTTCTGTCTGTGATTGGCTGATGAATGTGAAAACATGTTGTAGTGGCAGAAACAAGCCCAGGACTTCACTGTAGTGAAGTTCAAAAGCAGCCAGTCTGAAACTCAGGAGCTTCCAATGGCCCCAGAGACATTAGCATCCTGCATAGGTGCATGTGTGTATGTGTGTGTGTATGTGTGTGTATGTGTGTGTGTGTGTGTGTGTGTGTGTGTGTGTGTATTTGTGTGTGTGTGTGGGTGTGTACGTGTGTATGTGTGTGTGTGAGTGTATGTGTGTGTATGTGTGTATGTGTGTGTGTATGTGTGTATGTGTGTGTGGGTGTGTATGTGTGTGTATGTGTGTGTGTGTGTGTGTGTGTATGTGTGTGTGTATGTGTGTGTATGTGTGTGTGTGTGTGTGTGTGTGTGTATGTGTGTGTGTTCAGCTACTGTAACAGGTGTGTTTGCATATGTCTCTTTGAATGACAATTCTCTTATGAATTTGCCTGTCATTGAACATTATCTGTCATTATTTCTCATAAATCCTGATTATGTCTAACTGGCCTTCGTAACACTGATAAAACATGACCTCATTTCCAAATACTTCCTGACGAAAAGTCAGTCCATTCAGATTTCACTCTGAGTCTGGAACTAAAGAAGAGATGGCACATGGAGGTTTACGTTGTATTCTTCCTTTCTTTATGATATTTTGAAAGAGAGAGTGAGATGGACAGTTCTCCTCCTGTGTTTCTAACTGTTGTTGAATACCAGAGCATCGGCTCAGAGAGCAGAGATCACAATGTCCCACTGTGTGTGTGTGTGAGAGTGTGTGTGTGTGTGTGTGTATGTGTATGAGAGATAGAGTGAGAGAGAAACAGAGAGAGAGAGAGAGAGACAGAGTGAGAGAGAAACAGAGAGAGAGAGAGAGAGAGACAGAGTGAGAGAGAAACAGAGAGAAAGAGAGTGAGAGAGTGAGAGAGCGAGCGAGAGAGAGAGAGAGAGAGAGAGAGAGAGACAGAGAGAGAGAGAGAGACAGAGAGAGAGAGAGACACAGAGAGAGAGAGAGAGAGAGAGAGAGAGACAGAGAGAGAGAGAGAGAGAGAGACACAGAGAGAGAGAGAGAGAGAGAGAGAGAGAGAGAGAGAGCAAATCTTAAGACTGAAAAGTGGAGTATCCTCATTACACTGTCAGTGTTTGAGTCAAAGTGTTTTCATGGTTAAAAACTTAATCTTCTACCTCCACCTGCTCTCAAGGCTTTGGCAAAGGTGGATAGGGGTGTATGGCTTTCATTAAAACCATGTCAGGTTCAGCTAGTTTCAACAGTTTCTTAATATCTCAGCCTGACACTGAAATGGGATACACTGAAATCATGTATCATGACATTTGAAAAGTAGTCAACCAACAGCATATGATGGATAAGTCACCCCTGTTAAGAGGACGGATTGTTTCACTGAACTGAAGTGAAATAATCAGGATGCTTTGTGTGATTTTGTTGTGTGTGTTCTTCAGTTTGTCCAGCAGTCTTGATACATAATGGAAGTAAGGCTGTTCACAAGCATCATTTATTAGAGAGTAATGCTTCATAGAGATACGCATAAAAGAAATAAACATCTAATGATAGACCATTAACACCGCATGACATCATTAAGGGCTTTGGATCAATTTCATATGAATTCCTTGACTCTACGGCTTTTTTTCCCCTTTAATTCCATTTGTGTTTTAGGGCTGGTCAGCATTTTCCAGTGAACCATGGACTTAATACTTGAAAAGAAGACGACCTTAATTGACATCCTGTCTACTGACACAGACTTTGTCCTTCAACACGTGCATGAGAAAAAGCTCATAAGTGATCGTGACTATAAGAAGCTCAAAAGCCTACCTCAAAACACTGATCAGATGTCTACTGAATTACTGGATGAACTGATGAACAATGGGGACGACATCTGTGAGCAATTCACTGATCTGCTGAAAGAGAAGAGCATGTTGGAAGAATATCCAAGGCTAAGAGAAATTTTCCCACTTTTCACATCTTCAGACTCAGTGCCAGGTACGGACATTAACACAAACCTTCTTTTCTCATAGAGTGATATAAACACAACCTTAGATTTGTGATATAAAGATATAAACACAACCTTAGATGGTCCACGCCCTGCGTTTTGGGCTATTTAATGTCTGGGAACCGAAAGGGAATTGAGCCAAGGATCCCACGATCCCCTATGTTCTGCATTAGTTTTTCCAAACCATTTGACCAGTGCAGACTCCTCACTGAGAGCTTTTTTTTAAATTTACCCGTGCAGCCCAAACAAAAGCCATGGTGACTGGCGCATGGCAAATATTCCTTAAGTTAGTGATATTTTTGTAATTAATTATGTAATTAATCTATGAAGTCCCATGACTGGGCATATGCAGCAGGACTATTGTTTTAATTAAATTTAAAAAAAAAAGGCTGTGTTAAGTTTGTTGTAATGTAGAGTTAATGGTCAGTTAAAAGGTTGTACTCAGTGAGAAGTTTTGGCAGAATCAAACTGTCAATCTATTATAAGAACCAACACAATGAATCAGCTTCTCCATAAGGTAATGTGCATGATTTCAATCTGATAAGACAGCGATGTAATGGCTTCTGAAGCAGCATCACAGAGTCAGATTATTCGCTAAAATAACACATCTGTTAAGAATAATGATCCACTGACTGACTGAATATAACTGCTTCTGGCCACACACTGAGCTGCAAACAGTACTGCGTTTTCAGCAAACCATGTGTCCAAAAATCCCCAGAACTTCTTACTGCTCTGGCCTCAGTGTTTATGTGAGGTTCCACTTTACAGAGCGCGCTCAGCGTGAACCCTGTGCATAACTAATTCTCTAGTTTGTTCGTGAACGTGTTAGACTGTAACACATTGAACTGCTTTACTTACTACATATTACTTCAAGAATATTCCATTGCATACACACATTTTAATGTGTATTTACAGAAGATGTTTGACCTGCTGTACATTCACCTGATTGTCTTATTGTTATTCCTCTTTGCTCCACCATCACAATTACAGATCCACGGGAATGCAGAGCCAAAGAAAACCTAAGAGAAAATCTGAAGTTGAAATACGGCACGATACATGAAGGCACCCTTATGAAAAGTGCCTGCAAGCGCCTCAATGACATCTACACAGATGTGTACGTACTGAAAGGTGCCTCAGGAGGCATCTACAGTGAAACTGAGGTGGATGGAAAAACATCAAAGAGAACAGATGAAAAAGACGTTCAAATCAAGATGGGTGACATCTTTAAAGACCCACAAGGTTACATCAGAAGAGTCCTGACACTTGGGATTGCAGGTGTGGGAAAATCCGTCTTAGTGCAGAAGTTCATTCTAGACTGGGCAGATAAGGAGGACTATAAGGATATAGATTTCATCTTCCCCCTTGCATTTCGTGATTTGAACTTAATGAATAAACAAAAATACAGTCTAACCAAACTGCTTCATCAGCGTTTTCAAGGCTTAGCATGTATGAGGACTTTCCATGAGAGGAAAATCATGTTCATCTTTGACGGCCTTGACGAGAGCCAACTCCCACTCAATTTTTCAGAAAACGAAATAGTGACTGACATCACAAAAGAAACCTCAGTGGATGTTCTGATAACCAACCTCATTAGGGGGGAAATGCTCCCTCGTGCTTTCATCTGGATAACCTCCCGACCTGAAGAAGCAGATAAGGTTCCTCTTAAGCACATCCACCAGGTAACAGAAGTGCAAGGGTTCCTGGACATACAAGAGTACTTCAGGAAGAGAATAAGTGATCAGGATCAAGCCAACAGTATCATCGCACATATTAAGAGATCAAGAAGCCTCCACACTCTGTGTCGCATACCTGCCTTCTGTGAGATCACAGCAACTCTGCTCGATGAAAATTACTGCAGGGAATTACCGCAAACTTTAACTGAAATGTACATACATTTCCTTCACCTAAGACTCATGGAAAAGAAACCTCAAAAGGCAGCACCAGATGTAGTGAAACTTGGAAAACTGGCATTTGAGCGGATGATAAAACACGATCTGATTTTCTATGAGAAGGATCTCAAAGACTGCGGCATAGATGTTAAACAAGATATTGGAGTTTTCAGAAAAGAGGACCATGCTTTCAGCTTTCTACATTTGAGCATCCAGGAATGTCTTGCAGCTGTGTATGTGTTTGTCACGTTCATTACCAAGAACAGCAATCCACTTCTAAAAGGTGTTGAAAAGGCACTAAATTTGGTCAAGAGGAAAATATTTGATCTCCACCAGATGGCGATCGATAAGGCCTTGCAGAGTGAAAATGGACACATGGACCTTTTCCTCCGCTTCCTCCTTGGCCTCTCCTTGGAATCCAATCAAAAACACCTGAAGAAACTACTGCCAGTACAAAAAGAGATCAAAACACCAGTCAGACCAGAGGAAACAGTCAACTACATTAAGGAGAAACTCAATAAAAACATGTCATCAGAAAAAAGCATCAATCTTCTCTACTGTCTGAGTGAGCTGAAAGATGACTCACTCTTTACTGAAATCCAGAGTCGTCTAAGCACAGGAAGTCTCTCGGATGAGAAACTCTCATCCGCCCAGTGGTCAGCTCTGGTCTTTGTGTTGCAGATGTCAGAGGAGGCTCAGGAAAAGTTTGAGCTGAGAAAGTACAGAGCCTCAGATGAAGGGCTGAAGAGACTGCTGCCGGTCATGAAAAACACCAGGCGAGCTTTGTAGGTATTCCAGTAGAACAGTGAAGTGTTTTTTACAACAACCTGTCCATCCAAAGATACCAACATAAGGTCTCACAGACACATACAGATGCATTCTCATATTCTGACTTAACTATCTTAATCACCATTATTTATATGTAAACATTTGTTACGCATTCCTGAGTCCCCAAAACGAACGCCCATTTCTGCTAAAACAGCAGTAAATCCCATGAAATGGATACTATTACTTATGACAGCGCAAGGTAACAAAGAATTTTCCCTGCATCAGTTGTTCCATAATACGGTTGTTTACACGCTCTAATTAATACCTATTATGCACTGCACACTTAAGAGCACAATAACAAACAGAAAACAATGCAGCACAATACATGCTGTAGAAACACTGGAATGAGCAGAGCTCTTTCTGACATGCACCACAGCTGTGTGTAAATAATTGCGTGTTGTCCTACAACTGTAATTCCGTTTACCTTGCCCAGTAATAAATAGCTTACTGTGCTGTGTTGATGTTCGGTGTTGTTCTACATAAAGTGTTCTGTTTAGCACTGCCTTTGTAAAGGCCATAGTAGCGACAAACTCCGCTGTTCCCATCTCTTACTGAGTCACGAACACGAATGATGCTATAATACAATAGTTAATAGGTCAGCATTTCATATGATTCAGGAAATTAAAATTGGTTTGTCAATCATATTCAGTTGCTGTGGAAGTTGCTATGAAGCCCAAATTGGTCCTCATAGGGAAAAAAAAACCCTATGAGCTAAAGTGGGGGTATTTGAAACTACTCATGACATTGAATACCCAAAGGGGCAGTACCATATAGTCACTTCAAAAATCATCTATATTAGCCGTGTCGTTTGAGTGATCACAAAAATAACTCTCTGAAGGATTATGACGGTGTGTAACTGTTAACAAACTGTCACTGTAGCATTTACTGGGTTGGATAGCAATTGTTTGAAACTTATCGACTCATTAAAAAATTACTGTGACCAAGCATAACTAACTAACTAAAGTCAGCACATTTATAGCATGTAGGACTTTTGGACATGTTAATTCTTCCCATAACATATCTAAATAAATAAACAAATAAATAACAATCTGAGCTAAGGCCAATCTTTCATTGCTCGAAAAACTCTCACTATTTCTTTGCAGACTCACTGGCTGTGAACTGACTGAACAGTCCTGGGAAACTGTAGCCTCAGTTCTACAAGCAGAAAACTGCCCTCTGATAGAGCTTGACCTGAGTTACAATGACCTTCAGGATTCAGGACTGAAGCTGCTCTTTGCTGAACTGGAGAAGACACACTGTAAACTGGAGATACTGAGGTCAGTACTGTCCAGCACCTGAAAATATAACACTTATAATGGGCTTGATCTAAACTGGCAACTGTTTCACTCAACTGTTCAGCATCTGCGAAAACTTCACAAACAGTAAGAGCATCTCTTGAGATGAGACTGAAGCAGGAACCAAGGGGTTCACAGTGGAAGTAAATATGTTTTATCGGCACCACAACCTTAGAGGGAGTCGTGTTGAAGACAGAAAAGACATGATGATCATGAGCACTTCATTTCTGAGTGTTTCAAACACATCAGTTTTTGGATCCCTCTCTCTCTCTCTCTCTCTCTCTCTCTCTCTCTGTAGCTTATCTGGCTGTTTAGTGACAGAGGAGGGCTGTTCTTCTCTGGCCTCAGCTCTGAGTTCAAACCTCTCACACCTAAGAGAACTGGATCTGAGCTACAATCCTATAGGAGACTCAGGAATGAAGCTGCTCTCTGCTAAACTGGGGGATCCCAGCTGCAAATTAGTAATACTAAAGTAAGTGAAAAATGGTTTCCAAGTATTTTTGTATGTGTATATTTTTGCTAATGTACATACTGCATGTTCACAAAAAAACCCCTGGGCTGAAGTGTTTACCATACCCAGTGCGCTGAACTACTTCACATACTGTGTCAAGGCCATTATGAGAAAGTGTAGTCGTAGCTGGTGATATTACGCTGTGCGTTATAGTATGTTTATATGAGGTATAGGAGGATTTTTTTTTAAAACCATTTTTTGCCATCCTAATTTGGAGGGTTTGTTTGATAAGATGACTGTTTCTTTTCATTCTGTCTCTCTCTCCAGACTTGCTGGTTCTAAACTCACTGAACAGTCCTGTAAAGATGTAGCCTCAGTTCTACAAGCAGAAAACTGCCCTCTGATAGAGATTGACCTGAGTTACAATGACCTTCAGGATTCAGGAGTGAAGCTGCTCTTTGCTGAACCGCATAAGACACACTGTAAACTAGAGATACTGAGGTCAGTGTTAGTCACAAACAGTACCTATACAGTAATAAAAATGTGCTTCATCAAAACTTGTACCTGATCTGCTGTTCTCTTCAGCCACTGTCCAAACTGGACATTTTCACAAACATCAGGAGCATCTCCTCTGTGGAGACTACAATGGGACCAGAACGGGTTTCCAATACCAGAACACTCAATATGTTTTATCGACATGCAGTAATCTGACAGTATTAATTAGGGGAGGAAGACTTTACGACTCTTAACAGATGTGATCGTCAGGACCCTGTCTGCCATGAAATACACGTATATTTCATTTTGTTTTAAAACCTGACAGAGCTCATGCTCTTTGCTGATTGTTTCCTGATGTAAGTTTCACACCTTCTATGTTCATCTTTGAATTGTTATACTGGGGATTTCCTCTCATTCATTCATAATTACCAATATTCTTTAGTCTTTTATTTTAAAATGCCCATTGTAGCTTCCACCATTCACGGTTCTAAGCGTGAAAAAATATTGTTTAGACTAGTTATTTATTAACATTTTATTAACTTGTTTGAAATGATTAATTTAGACTTTCCACTGCACACATACTTATAAAGTAAAATAGTTTCTTTGAGTAGCTCAGTTGAACCAGTGTCTTCTCCCCTCTTCATCTCCCCCTAGTGCCTACTGATGTTACTACACCCCAGTCCCAGGCTCACTGTGCTTTTCCCGTCCTTATCTTCATTTCTGGATTCATTTCTTTATTTTATTTTGGTTCTTTTGGTTTGTTTGAATTGTGCTTTTTAGACCATGAATTGTTTTGGCTGATCCAGGTCTAGGCAGGTGCCCCTTGTAAGTGCCCCAGTAAAAATGTTCACACTGATCACCAGCATGATACACACTAGGAAAGGCATCTATACTGCAGGACTGCAGGTTGTGAAAAACACAGTGGGAAACTAATGCATACTGAGAGATATGTTGTGTTTTTCTTGATGCCATTTTACTGGTTAGAGAAATCATTTTATAGAAAAATCACAAAATATTGTATTTTTGCACCTTATACTCCAGTGTACACTTGGTACTCTAACTGTTGTTCTTTTGGAAACTCCTTATTCTCCAACACAGTGGGTTTCATAGATACCCTTTGACCTTCTACTGGTCACACAAGAGCCTGGTCTCATAGGAAAAAGACCCTTGAGTTAAGGTTAACTGGGATAAAACAATATGGTCATCACTCTGAACTGGGATATGGTGGACAAGACAATGACAGTCAACAATGTGCAATTTAAAACTTAGAATTAAAAACAAATCAATTAATTGTCTGTTCTTCATCTGTAGACTTGCTGGTTGCAAACTCACTGAACAGTCCTGTGAAGCTGTAGCCTCAGTTCTACAGTCAGTAAACTGTCCCCTGAGAGAACTGGACCTGAGTCACAATGATCTTCAGGATTCAGGAGTGAAGTTGCTCTATGTGGGATTGGTGAATCCACACTGTAAACTGGAGATACTGAGGTCAGTATTGGATGAGCAAATAATGTGGAATGTTCTGTTCCAAAAGAAATCTGCAAGTACACCTTTTTATGATGCATAAACCATCTACCATTCTTTTTAAACTTCCACACTGAAGATACTGAGGTCAGAATTAGTTAAATAATGATGTGGAATGCTCTGTTCCAACACACGCTAACCTGACAAAGTTTCCAATTGTGTCATAACCTGAGTACCATCTTATATTAGCTTTTGGACCTCTCTCTCTCTCTCTCTCTCTCTCTCTGTAGACTATCTGGCTGTTTAGTGACAGAGGAAGGCTGTTCTTCTCTGGCCTCAGCCCTGAGTTCAAACCCCTCACACCTGAGAGAGCTGGATCTGAGCTACAATCACCCAGGAGACTCAGGAGTGAAGCTGCTCTCTGCTCATACACAGTGCAAACTTAAGTGAGTAACGAATGATTAGGGTTGAGTGAGTGGACATTTACTACAAATTGAAATGAGATGTAGGATCCATTGTTTGTCATGACATAGTTAATGTTATGATTTATGACTGTAGGAATAGTAACTCTCACATCTGTGTGTGCGTGTGCGTGTGCGTGTGCGTGTACGTGTGAGAGTTATGTGTGGTGAAAAATTCTATTTGTTCTGTGTTTCTGTAGTGTGGACCATGGTGGAGAGTTACGGATCAAACCAGGATTAAGAAGATGTAAGTTTACCCCAGATACACATGCACACACACACACACACACACAGAGTTGGTAGTGGTTGATATGTTGTCTCCTTTGTCTGCACTAATATCTCCTCTCCTCTGCAGATGCCCTCCAGCTTACACTGGATCCTAACACAGCAAACCCAAACCTCGATCCTTCTGCCGACCAAAAGCGAGTGACATGGACAGTTGAGAAGCACCCGCACCCTTACCACCCAGATCGATTTGAGAACGTAGACCAGGTTTTGTGTAGAGAGAGTCTGACTGGACGCTGTTACTGGGAGGCTGAGTGGACTGGGAGGTTGGATATAGCGATGACATATAGAGGAATTAGGAGGAAAGGAGAGAGCGATGACTGTCAGCTTGGACACAATGACAAGTCCTGGAGCCTGGAGTGCTCTGAAGACGTTTACACTGCCAGACATAACGGTCAGGGTACTGACATTACTCCGCTCTCAGATTCACACAGAGTAGGAGTGTATTTGGACTGGTTGGCTGGAACGCTATCCTTCTACAGCGTCTCCTCTGACACACAGGAACTTACACACTTACATACATTCAGTTCCACATTCACTGAACCCCTCTATGCAGGCTTTAGACTTTACGACACAGACTGGGGCTCTCCTGACCCATCAGTGTCTCTCACTTCAATTCTGTGCTGATACACAAACATTCACACAAACAGACAGTCAATATATTATCCTTAAACACATGCTCCTGCTTAATTTACACAGCTGATACAAATATGAAGGCAAACTGAACACACAAAAATACTAACAATTTTTATTCAACTACATAAAATTATGATTCTAACTTGCAGTCTGAAATATCATCACTTCTCAGTATAAGAGACATCATTTTATCTGGTTATGGTTATAGGGTTTATCCATGAGCTTCAGCTACAGTAACCATGAGACGTTTTCCTCATACACATATAGTTCAGATTTCATAATGAAACAGAAACTGAATATATAAGCAAAAAAGCTAGAGTGCTAAAATGAATTAGTGAAACACTGAATGAACGAATCAATCAATCAATCAATCAATCAATCAATCAATCAACCATTATGCCAGTCACATTTGCTACTATAAAGTGAAACTTGGAAAAGAAAGCTAACTTTGTTTTTTTTTTTTTTGTATTTCTTCTTCTGTTTGTCCTGATTATTTTTCTCCAAATGCACAATGCACAATGCACAAGCAGGAGCTGTAAGCATACTTCTGCTCTGCACACAGTGATAAAGTTACGCACAGAATATCCAACAATAAAGTTATGCACAGAATACCCAACAATAAAATTATGCATAGAATATCCAAGAATACAGAATATCCAACAATGAGGTTATACACAGAATATCCAACAATAAGGTTAGACACAGAATATCCAATTAAGAACCTTTAGAAATAAAAATGAATTGGGATCATGTACAAGCTGTTGCTTGTCTATGTTTCACAGACTTTCTATAATCAGTGTGCATGTTCTTCCCATCCTCAAATGACAGATTTTAGGTTTATCACATTGAAGTTTTTGTTTGAAATCAGATCATTGTGGCTGAACAAAACATTTTGCTAATTTTGTACTGTTTATTTGAGAGTAAATTTTATTTTTGTTCCTTATTTTAATGTTTGTAATTTTTTTTTTAATCCTGTGAAATAATACATTGACTTATGAATCAGTCAATGTGTGCTATTAGATCCTATAAAAATTACTCACTGTTGTCACTACTATAAACAACACATGTATAAATTACACGTGTATGATTAAACACACAGTTTAATACACACATACAAACATTTTTGTACATTATGAAATGTGTAATCTGAAACATTTTACCACAATAACCCCAAATCATGACCTTCCAAAGATGGCATCACTGTATAATTTTTGCATAAATAAATTCTCTCCAAATGAGAGGAAATAGGGGCCTGCTAGAGAGAGACAACTTTAACAGGCTTTATCAGCAGCAGAGACTTCAAATGACTCAGACTACATTATTTCTGTTGAGCACTATTTAGTTAAATTATTATTATTATCATTATTATTTAGTTAAATCAATTTATTTTCAGATTAATTGATGATCTTTGAGTTTGAAGGCTTTCATTTGTCCAGATACATTTTCATGATTGCCCTCCAATGTGAATGATTATAATCTAGATTTTAAGTGGCAGGGTGTTGTCTGAGACACAGAAATTCATGATTGTTAAGCACTGCGCAGGTCAGATTCAGTGGCTGAATCTGCAGTGGCTGTCCAAACTGGGTTAGGTCTAAAGGTTAGAGAACCGGGCTTGTGACTGGAGGGCTGCTGGTTTGATTCCCAGAACCAACATCCGTGGCTGTGTGCCCTTGAGCAAGGCACTTAACCCCAATGCTCCCTGGGCACAAGCAATGCTGCCCACTGCCTCTGTGTCTGGTGTGTGTTCACTACTGGTGTGCTGGATGGGTTAAATGCAGAGGACAAGTTCACAGCATGTTTGTGCAATCACAGAAATGTACATTTTACTTTTTTTTTTTTTACATTTAAATAAAGTGGACGACAATAGGTAGCAACTTTAATCTACTAAAACATAGAAACATTAAAAATCAAACTTGGTGTGAAGTTTTATTTTTTATATATTGCATGACCTGTTCTCAGAGCACATGAATTTGTATGTGTGTGTGTGAGCAAAAGTTTTGCAAACATTGTAAATGTTATTTAAAGTTTTGTCTTGTCAGAGGCGAATGTACATCTATGAGGCCATAAACGTTAAAGGTAAATATACATGGCATTCTGCTGGAGTGTTTTACTGAAGACATAGTGAAAGGACGAATAGGAAGAGCTGTTAGTTCAGAGTTCATCCACTTACTCGCTAGAGATGCTTATACATGCTTTTATGTCATCTCGTATCGACTATTGTAATGCACTTTTCTCCTCTCAGGCCCTGTTTACACCTTACATTAAAATCCGATATTGGTGATCCGGTCACAAGTGGACAGCTCAAAAGTACAGGTGTAAACGCATTGAGGTCGCATCAAGATCCAATCACTCAGACCACATTCGGAGGTGGTCTGGACCGCATCTGACCACATTCTTATAACAGTGTAAACGCGAATGCGAATTCGACCAAATTGAACGACCACCTACTCAACTGATGTCCTCTGCTTACGCGGATGAATCACACTTCACAAACAAGATGACGACCTAAAATTCTCTGTCTGTCTGTCTGTTTCTTTCTCTCTCTCTCCCTCTGTAGGTTATCTGGTTGTTTAGTGACAGAGGAAGGCTGTTCTTCTCTGGCTTCAGCTCTGAGTTCAAACCCCTCACACCTGAGAGAGCTGGATCTGAGCTACAATCACCCAGGAGACTCAGGAGTGAAGCTGCTCTCTACACAAATGAATCAACATTGTCGATTTAAGTCAGTACAGTGTGTGTGTGTGTGTGTGTGTGTGTGTGTGTGTGTGTGTGTGTGTGTGTGACTAATCCACTGTCTGTTGTGTGTTTTTTGTAGTGTGGACCACGGAGGAAAATTCAGAATCAAGATCCAATCAATCAGAGATGGTCTGAACCGCATATGACCACATTCTTATAGCAGTTTAAGCACGAGTGTAAACGCAAATGCGAACTCGACCACATTGAACGGCCGCCTACTCAACTAACGTCCTTTGCTTACTCCAATGTACGTCATACGCGCATGTATACCTTCGCTCGCCAATCACATCATATTAACATGCAACAACAGTCAACAACAACGTGCAAAATCGATATGATCAGACCAAATATGATATTCTTCTTCTTTTAATTGCTGACAGACTAGGCAATGGAAGTGCATTGGTGCCTCCCGCCAATTAAAAACAGCAACGTTTAACGTGAAAAAGCTTAATGTGGCTTAATGTTCCAAAACTGCAATCGATGATCACCGTATTTCTCTTGGACATCTCTTGTCAAAAAATCAAAATTGAAATCCTAGGAGTATGGTCGTTATCTCAAGTTAAGCATTTTGCTCTCCATTGATGTCCATTATGAGGAAACAGTTTAACATGCCTTAATGTCACAAAACAGCAACCAATGATCACTAAATTTGTCTGACATCTCACATGTCATAAGCATGTCTCCTATCTGCTATCTAAAAAGCAAAACTGAAGTTAAATGAAAGGGGTAACATGTTGGAAATGATT
The DNA here is from genome assembly GCF_902362185.1 of Chanos chanos. Classification (NCBI taxonomy): domain Eukaryota; kingdom Metazoa; phylum Chordata; class Actinopteri; order Gonorynchiformes; family Chanidae; genus Chanos; species Chanos chanos. Next base: position 2,241,057 of record NC_044501.1, on the reverse strand, counting down.
TACGTGACTATTTGCATATAGAGTGAGGAAGTGAGATCCAATCTCAAGTGGTCATTCGATACACGGATTTCAAAGCCAGGTGTAAACAGACGTACTTGGAGCCATCCACTTGTGACTGGATCACCAAAATTGGATCTTCATGCAAGGTGTAAACAGGGCCTTAGTAGCTAGTATGTTTTGCCTGATCATCTGCAGACAATTCAGAATGCTGCTGCAAGACTGCTCACCAGGTCAAAAAGGTGGGCTCTCATTATCCTAATACTCATATCTGACTCCCTGTAGTATCCAGTTTAAAATTTTTGCTCTTTCTTACAGAGCATTGTATGGTCAGGCTCCTGCACATGTGGCTGATCTACTTCACCCTCACACATCAGCTCGCTCTCTTAGGTCAAATAAGCTAAATTTACTGTCTGTCCCACGCACCCGCCTAAAGACCCATGGCGACAGAGCTTTTGAAGCTGTATCTAAACTGTGGAATGCTCTGCCCAGAGCAAGTAGTAAACCTCTTAATAGAAGAGTTTTGCTAGGAGAATGACGCCAAGGGCTCTTCTATTAGGAGGTTTACTGCTTACTCAGAGTTAAATAACTTTGAGTTTTCACTAAATCCACTTTCTAAAACACTCCCTAGGAGTGTGTATACAGATATTTAATAAACAACAAGGATTCGCTGAGAGGACGGCGTTCGGCTTTGTGCATCTGAGTGTTCAAGAATTCCTTGCTGCAGTCTGTGTGTTTCATTCTCTCTGCAACAATAAAGAGAATCCAATTCAACCAAAGACAGTCTTGAACGATAGGAATTTGTTACCAGAAACCATAACTGACCTCCACAGACATGCTATAGACAAGGCCTTACAGGTTAAGAATGGACACCTGGATCCTTTTCTCCACTTCCTTAGACTTACACTGGAATCCAATCAGAAATTCCTTTGAGATGCACTTCCACAAATAAAAATCAAGGCAGGCAGTGTGGAGGAAACAGTCAAATACATAAAAAAGAAACCCAACAGGAACATTTCAGTAGAGAGGAGCATCAATATTCTGTACTAACTGTGTGAACTGAGGCATGACTCACATATGGATGAAATTCAAGAGTATATAGACTCAGGAAGTCTCTCTGTGGAGACACTGTCACCTGTACAGTGGCCAGCTCTAGTCTTTCTGTTGCAGATGTCAATGGAGATTGAAAAACAGTAAGCAGAACAGCACAGACATTTCCAGGTCAATAACATAAGATTTATTTTATTTTCTCCTATAGGGAAAATCTCTCTTGAGGGTTACTGCAGCCACACAATCACTGAAACATGTCATTTCGTTTTGATTATACAAATGCTTCCTTTCAAAGCTACCAAAATAAGTATACACAGATATATTCAGTAACTCAATAACTCACCTCATAGCACACACATATTCCTGATTTCCTCATTATTTGTTTGATGGGAACAGAAAGGCAACAACAGTGGTAGAGAAACAATCATATTCTTATCATCTAGATAGATATGAGCATGGAGAACATGTTTTGTGTGGAGACAGTCTGACTGTGTGCTGTTACTGGGAGGCTACGTGGATTGGAGACCAAGCTGCAATAGCTGCCGTCAATCATGACAGTCAGGTAATGAGCAGCCCGCATCTTCTCAGCAAGAGTGTCCCTTATCTCACCAGCAATCTGCCCAATCATATCTGCACACCACATGTTGCTGTCGTAGGTAGGATTGATATCGATGCTGTTTTTGTGGTGGAGGGTTATCAATGGCCTGATTTTGGTAAACGGCAACTCTTCCTTGGCAATCAGGTAGGCAATGTTAAATTTTATTTTCAATTGCCGAACAGCTTCCTGAGATGTTAGGGCCACTTGCCTGCCAACAGCCGCTTGTATGGGACATGGGTTGTTGGGCTGTGACCGGTTAATGAACGCATCCCTACAGCGCGAATGCCACAGGGACACATCGTGTTTTACAACTGCATGAGCAAGTTTCCACTGACAAAGAGAGAATAGCCTGCGAGTGACATGGGCACATCCTTGCAAAACTTGCAGAGCATCAGACTGCTAGACTTGTCATATTATAGTCACTCGAAATCCCTCAGCCAGTCAGGGTTAAACTTGTACACCTTTCCCTCACTTACTGTTCTCGTCGTCTTCCTAACACTCTCTTCTTCATTTGCATTTTTGTTCGTTTCTGCTCCTCCATTTGATTTGATGTAATTCCCTGCGTCTTCTCGCATTTTGTTTTTTTTTCTGTGGGCTATTGAATTTGAGAGAAGTAAGCCACTTGAGGTTGCTAGTTGACCATTCGCTAAGCCCCTCCCTCGAATAGCCACTGTCCAAATGCTGATACAGTATGCAGACGAAACCTGCAAGCCCGACAGCAGATATCCTCAAAGTTTAGAGGGGGGTTTCGTATTTTTTGCTTGTCTGAAGCCAAAAGCGCTAGTGGAGACATGTCAGTTATGGATTTAAAAGTCACTTGCACCAGTGCTCGTCAATATTGTTCATGTTTATTCATGTTTATTATTCATGTTTACACGCCGACATTTTTACTTGCATATGTGAGTGAAACGGTTGCACTGTAGAGCCCTTCAGCTCCCTTCATTGGGGGAGCAAAGCAACTGACATGTACAGAAACTCATATAAATACTCTCTCAATGATAATCCAGTCAGTACTTTTACTTGTGAAAGAAGAGCCAAGGTGTAGAATTATCACTTTGCCAGAGGCAGCATTTTTTCTTCCTTTTTTTTTTCTGGTCAGAGACCTGAACCTTATAATAGGAGCATCTAGAGACGCTGAATGTGGCATTGCAGTGGCTGCAGAATGCTGAGACTTAAGAAGAGCAAGTGCACCTTCATGGTAAATGAAGTGGTATTCCTGGGGCACAAAGTGGACTCCACGGATCTGCCAAGCAGGCCAGAGCTTGACCAGGATGTGGAGAACATGGTGAAATGTTGCTTCATATGTCAGGAGCAGAGGCAGAGTCTGGCTGTGCCCCCACTCCATCCCTGGGACTGGCCAGACAGACCTTGGCAAAAGGTTGCATGTAGGTTGCATTATGCTGGGCCTCTCATGGGAAAAATGTTTTTCATCTTTATTGACGCACACTCAAAATGGGTGGGTGTGTATCCAGTAAATTCAGCCACATCAGCCACCACAATTGAGTCCCTACGTATTGGTTTCAGTAACCACGGGTTACCAGAACTTTTAGTTTCGGATAATGGTACCTGTTTCATGAGTGTAGAGTTTGCGGAGTTCCTGAAAAAAAAATGAAATACCTCATGTGACCTCGTCATCCTATCACACCTCCAGCAACATCCTTGCTGAACGGACGGTACAAACCTTTAAGGAATGATAGAAACAATGTCCAGAAGGATCACTTAAAGCAAAAGCAACAAAGGTCTTATTTAGCTAAAGATCAGCTCCTCAGGCCACAGCAGGCCTGTCACCAGAAACTTCGTAGCACCCTGGATTTGGTACATCCAGACCTGAAATGGAGAGTTCAAGGAAAACAAAGGAAACTGAAAGAGAGCTATGATAGGAAGCCAAAGGGGCAGAGATTTGTAGTTGGTGATCTGGTGCTCAGCAGGAACTTCAGTTATGGACCAAAATGGATTCATGGATATATACAGTCGGAGACCAGTGACCTACAGAGTGATGCTGACAGATGGCAGAGTGGTCAGAAGGCACGTGGACCAAATCCATTCACGGACAGAGTCGCCTGAAGAGATCCCAGTCAAAGAGCTGGTGGGATACGCTTCACCAAGTCTGATCACAGCTCTGTCAGTGCCTCCACCAGGGACTGGTAATTCAGAACCTGTGGTACTTCAGGAACAAAGCACTGTGTCGGAGGCACGGCTTCAGAGAGTCGGGAACCGAGGAAACTCAGAAAGAGAGACTGAGAGGCCTGGTGCAGTGCTGAGACACTTAGAGGATTACCAGCATATCTGAAAGACTTTGAGTTGGGCTAAAAAAAAATATATATATATATATACATTTTTTTTTTTTTGTCATGTAATGTTATGTTAGTGGTTAAAGCACCTGTGAGTTGTTTTCTTTAATTTCTTTAAGTAACTATGTGAGAAAATTTTGAATTGGAAGTAGGTCGTATACTTAAGAGAGGGGAGATGTAGTAAAGTTCAGTTGCAGCCAGGTTTTCCTATCCACTAGGGGGCAACAGAGGGTCTGTTAAGGTAGATGATTGAGTAGAGAAAAACGGGAGTGGGAGTGTGTTTTAAGACGATGCAAGTGCATGAGGTAGCTCATGAGAGTGTTCTGTGGAGTACAATAAATATTCGATAAAACAACCTCTGCTTTGACTTACTATGTAGGTTAGTTCAATGTTTCTGTTACAAATGTTTCTCTTCAAACATTTCTGTGTTTTATGAACTATGAATATGACAGAAAGAGAGTGAGAGAGACTTAGATTTTTCACTCGGTATAAAAATTAAAAGCAAAACTGCCAAACTATTGTAAGATTATAGTAACATCTGAACAGACATGGTTTTCAACGTTGTACACCTATTGTCTGTTTGCTTCACGGTATAAAAGGCCGATCACAGTAACAGTTCTCTGAGTTAAGCTTTGCAGGCAGACTTGCTGCCGGATTCCACCACCACCAAATAAAGCTTTTCTCCAAGCGCACTTTTGCTCCGGTTCGTTTACTTGTAAAATCACAAGAAAATCTAACGCTATTAATTAAAAACACAAACACAGACAAATGGAATCCTCTCTCTCTCTCTCTCTCTGTCCATCTGTCTACCATTATTTCTCTCATTCTCTCAGTTACACATGTACACAGTCACTCTCTCTCTTTCCCTCTCTTTCCCTCTCTCTCACACCCACCCACACACCCACACACAAAACATTAAAACATGCAACAAAAGCAAATATTTCTATCAGACAACACAATTTGTGGTCAAATTAATACACAGTGGACAACAAAATACAAAATACAGCTATCAGTATTAACCGGTTCAACAATCTGTGCTGTGTGCCTGTGCCATTTGTTGATACTTTACATATATATAGTATGTGCCAAAAAAGACAAGCAAGCATATCACAGCATGAACTATTCTTTTTCTCCAAAGATGATTTTACCAGAGATAACAAACCCTGCTGCACTCTGCACCTGCACTTTTTACACTTTTTTAAGATGCCCTTTTGAAATACTGTAAAGACAGAGACATTTTCTAAGAAAGTTTTCTTCATTCATTTTATTGTTGAGTGCAGGTCTTTTCGTGCCCATAAACTGTCGTTGACATGTAAGACCTACAGTAAGCAACTAGACTAGACATATTCGGACATTCATTACGGTATAGCTTTTATACTGCATTCTTCATTCACCAAAGAACCAGTGAAGAACTTCAGACAAAATCAGAAATACTCAGAAACAAACATTTCTATTGTAATGCATCAGATTTTTCCATCTCCAATAAGGAAAATGAGAACTACTTCCTGTTTTTCCTTCTGTTTTTTAGCTGTGTGCAGTTGGCTCTGGTGAATGCTGTGGTTCACAGGAGGAATGGTTTGTCACTCTGCTCTACTCGTAGCTGTGGATGGCCGGAGAAAACCTGTGGGATGTGGAGGTGATCATCATGATATATGTGCCACATACTAGTGGAGTTTTTATTTCTTGCTGTATATGTTACAGACAATGCCAATCTCTGTGTCAGGGAACATTAAATTCTTGGGACAGTTAATTGCAATTCTCGTGGCACACCTTCCAACCTTTGCACTCTACAGATGTGGTAATTGTGATTAAAGGAGTGCTCTTTGATCTCTTGTACTGTGGCTGAGACATTTTATGGAGGGACAGGTGTCTAGAGAGGAATGTTTTCCAACAAAACACTGGACTATTGTGAAGTAAAAGTTAGTAAGATCGTACACACCTGCTGTGTGTTTTGACACCTAAACTGGGAACCAGGGGAGTTTTTTAGATTAAAGAGGTCGTGACTGGGGAAAAAACAATATGGACATTCTCAGTGAAGATTTGTAGAGTGTCCTTACAGAGGGTAAAACTGCGATCTTTTCTTTTCCTTCATTCCTGGTTGACCAGAGCAGGTTTCCTCCACATCTGTGTGAGGATACATCAGATACTTTATGGTGAGTGTGGACTTGTATTGTAGCTGAAAATCTTAGCTGAGAACTCATTATAATGAACATTTACAGAAGATCAGACAGAGGATAAACAGAAAGTTCAAAATGAAGGCATTCTCAATAAAAACCTAGACCAGAGAGATAAAAAGCTTACATGTGACTTGAACTAGGTTAATTCTTGTGTCTGTGCATATTCATCTGCCTAAAAGTGGAGTTTCTGCAGTGCTCTGATTTTATCATGACAAAGGCAACACTGAGACTGAAAAACCAAGAGAGTTTTAAAATGGGAACTGCCCCAAACTGTGATAGAAGCAAAAGTGGAAGAAAAAAACAGCTTAAATTCTGAGACAATGTTTGTTTTTTCTCTGTTTATCTGTTTTTTGATAATACCTAATAATTTATTGTTGAGAATATTGCTGTAATGCCAAATGTGGTGATGGTGAAATGGATACAACAGATCAAAATGTGTTCATAGCCAAAGTTATCAAAGGAGCACTTCCATTTTATCCAATACAGAAAGTCAGCTTCTCTAAATGTAGTACAGTGTGTTTGTAGTATGGTGTTTATACTACATGCACAATGATGGAGAAAGAAGAGATTTGTTTCCGCGAACATGTAGAAACATATTCTTAGTCTTTAAGAAATGTTTTGTTCAAACATTGTGTTGCATTTTTGTTGACCATGTGGTTTATCAAACATACAGAAACCAGCACCAGCTTTGAACTGTAGTAGTGGAGTTTTTTTTAGAACTACATAGATAGTGACCATGTCTTCTGAAATATTCCCACAGCCGCATAGCATGCAAGTTCCTGCTTGATTGCTCAAATGACTGAGAGGTTGGAAATATTTTTAGTTTCTTCATTGCTATAGCACCACCTGTTTGAGAACATCCACCAAGAAGGACCTATTAGAGATGATTATAAAATTCGGTGAGGACTGGCCAAAGTGTTCATGACTTAAAGCTATTTACCTGAAAAAGTCCAAGTCCTCAGCACTGAACTGGCAAATATGGTTGAGGACTGGATTTTCAAATTAGGTTTAGCAAAAGAAAAACACAAAAAAAAAACAAAAAACAAAAACAGGCAAAGATCAAATATATAATAAGGGGGGGGGGGGGGGGCACCTACATGTCATATGATGGATGCAGAATTGTTTCCTTTGCACTTGTAAATGAATAATGTTGTATGCTACAGTATTGTGCTTGTAAATGAATAATGTTGTATGCTACAGTCCTATGCTTGTAAATTAATGACATTGTATGATACAGTACCATGCTTGGATGCTATTGTGACATGGTATTCCTTCAAAACATAAGAATTCTTGTTAAATCCATTCAGATAGCTGAACATCTATTAGCCCTGGGTTGGAACACCATGGTTAGTAGAATTTCAAGGAATAACCCTGCAAACCTGGGGCTAGCCCTGCTCCGGAGCAAGGCCAGCAAGCACTTGGCTAAAGTCAGGGTTAGCTCACTTTGGAATGTTCCAGGATTGTGCCAGTGTGAAAGCTTTCTTAGCCTGCGGCTAACAGCTCCCTTAACCTGGGGCTAAGAATGTTATAAGCATGTTTTTAGCCCTGGGATAAGTACAGTGTGAGAGGCCCTTTCATGTTCACACCTCTAGTCAGTGTATGGGTCTGCTCTTTTCTGAAGGACAGCTCCATCAGTCCTCTGTGTCTTGTATAAGCATGTCTTATATAAGTGTGACTGTTATAAACAGAGGACAGGTAGTTAATACAGGTTACAGGGGTTTTTCTGGACTCCTAGATTTGGCACCCAGATTTCTCCTCACTGTTAAACATTAAGTCAACTAACTGGTGAGTCAACTAAATGTAACCGAATTCATTCTGCATGATCCGAAACACTCTTAACATTTTAAAATCCATTTCTCCACACAGTTAAACAGAACACTGAGAAACAGGGCTTACCAGAGTTGTTGAGAGTTCTCATTTAGTTTGCATTTTGATCATTACCAGAGTCCTATATGTCAAGCAATGTGTACAACTCGTAACACAGTTTCTCTCACCCATTACAGCTTCCTGGTCCCCAGAGTTTGAAACAATAAAGTATCCAATAGTTTTCTGGGTTTTCTACCAATGCCCATAGAAATAATTTAGGTGTAAGAGCATTCATGACCAATTAAAATTAAGTCATATGTAATATCATGACAGGACCACTCTCTGTTTATTTTCTCTGTTTTTCTCCATATGTCCAGAGATGTAAGATGGTTAACACTTCTCAAGATAAATGCATTGTAAATGTGGTCCTTGAGTTGAGTGCTATATCATAATAATGACTGATCTCATTCTTCACATGCTCCCCAGTGATTCAAGATGCCAGCTGTTCCACAGATCCTGCTGGTAACTCTGGAAGAGCTGACGAGAGCAGAACTGAAGAGGTTTCAGTGGTACCTGACTACAGAGAATGCACTGGAAGGCTTCTCTCACATCCCAAGGGCTCAGCTGGAGAATGCTGATGTACAGGACACAGTGGATAAGATGGTGGAGAGATACAAACCTAGAGGTGCTGTGGAGATCACACTGCTCATCCTGAGGAAGATGGAGCAGAATAACCTGGCTGAGAAGTTAGGGAGTAAACTCAGGGAAGGTAATACAATTCACATTACAACACAAATGTTTATGTTGGGGGTGTCAAGGTTAAGGAGTTACCCTCTGTGATTACAGTAAAGGTATAATACATTTTTTTGAACAGAGCGGCTATAGATGTAAGTATCATCAGTGGAGATGGAGCACTAGGCTTCAGAACATAACACACAGCAGTATAGTGTTCTCTGAAACATCTGAGATAGTTTCCTCAGTTTGACCAGTGCAGCCCTCAGTAACTGTGTTTTGTCAGAGTGTAATCATATCAAACGGTAACAATGAATCTCTTCATGATACAATGGAAGAAGACACAATGCTGAATAAAAGCTTCATTTGACATGGCTTTCTGGATACATCAAAGAGTATATGCTCCTGTTGATAGGAAGAATTTTATCATTAAGGTACACCAAGTTGAAATGACAGTTTATGTATTAAGCTTTTAGTTGATGATCTTAGCGAACTGAGGTCTCTGAGGTTTTTAACAGAGGGAAAAATTCTCAGTTGGCTGGATAAATGGGGTCAAAATCAGAACTGTCCAATAGGAATGATCATCAGTGGCTCTCAGTTCTGACTTTTGGCACTGACAGGGAATCACACACTGAACAATTCTGCCACAGCAAAAATCATGACCTTATGCTCCACAGTGAGAGTTTTTTCATTTTTATTTTTTTGCTTTCCTCTTTCTCATGTTCCTTCCAGCTGCTCCACTCTCATTGGCTATTGTCAGTGTCAATTCTGACAAGATTATCTCACAGCCTACCACATAGTCTGTGCTCTCTTAGATCTCAGACAATATGTCACAGAAAAACGTTGACATCACAGACTATCTCTTAAAAATATATCTGCTATCACACGAAACCATTTAATCAAATTCGTTGCACTAAATGTAGATCAGTGCAAGTTCATAGTGTGGTTACAAAATATCATGCTAATGGGACAGGATCTCTCATTGTGGTCAAAATTAGTGCAAAGGATGAGAATCCTGCTGGTCATCTGCAGATCCATGACCTGCTCTCAGAGCAATTTACTTGCCTCTTATTTCCCCTGGACTGATCAGTTTGGTTTTAGATCACATGCAGCAGACATGAAACTCCTTACATTGAACTGACTGGTTAAGGGCACATGCCACGTAACTGAATTTACACATGTAGTGACAATTTTTATTTATTCAATGGGACCCAGATGAGAAACTGGAGGAAAACAGCATGTTTCTTGAAATTGAACCTCTTTTTTTGATGTGTTAATGTGATTGTTATGTGTGTCATGTACAGTCAGTGGCTTTGAATTTTCTAAATATACCCACATTTGTAACAAACATATTGTTTTGAAAAATATAGGATTAAAAAAAAGAGCAGTCATCATGAGAATATGATTCATAGGTTCTCTCTTTCTCTCTTCCTCTTTCTGTCTGTCTTTTTTCCTCACTGCGGGAAATCTGAAGAAGGGCCTGTTCAGAACAGTGCAGTCACTCCAGCTGAGTCCACTTCACTTCAGACCAACAGCTCAGCTCAGAATGAAGGTTTGGTTCATTTCACTCAGACAAAAGACAACGCATTTTGACAGCTATGAACTGACTTGTCGTTGCAAAAATCAGTGTTTGTTCAGGATCAATCACATTGGAGATTATTCTGACTTAGTCTTTGAGTCACATATTCAAATACTGATTGAATGAAACCAAGGAGTGAATGAATTTCCCTGCCAGATCTCACCACTACATTCCTCATCAGTGTTAAGTGTTCTATTATATTCTATAGTCTGACTTCAAAGTATTTATCTTGTTTTGAATTTTTTTTCTGATTGTTTGATTTCATGTTAAATATATTTGCATTTTACATATTAACTTAGTGTAATAATTCACTGTTTTGTTCACTTGCTCCTATTACAAGGCACATCAAAGTCCTATAAGCTCCAAGAAGGCTGATAATGATAGTTTAATAGGGGTAATAGGAATATATGCAGTATACTTGACTGTGTCGTAGTAGTTTTGCATAGATTTAGAAAACATCCCACGGTTCAGAGATGTAAATATTCAAAATACTTTACGTATGAAAGAACAGGTTTTATGTTAGAGAAAGAATGCAACAAAGTATTTCAGCAAGCTGAGCATGAGCATGTGTGTGCGCGTGCGGGCGTGTGTGTGTGTGTGTGCATGCGTTTGTGTGCACACACGTGTGTGTGTGTGTGTTTCAATGCATTTTTTTTTTTTGTTCATTTTTAAAACTTTTTTTGTCAGAAAATTAAGTTCCTTGGTTGGTAGCTAATGGGATGGAAGTGTCAAAAAGAACTGCAACTTAGGCACTGCTATCCTGGAAACATAGTCTGCATTTTACTGAATGACCTGCTTTCTCTGCCTCTCTTTCACATCATTAAGTCGAATCTGAGACCATGGCTACATTCTCTGCTCCATCTGACGGTGTCTCAGTCCAGACCAGCATCTCAGCTCAGACTGGAGCTTCAGTTAATGCTCCTGAGCTCATTGGCAACATATTCTATGGTCCAGTAAATATCGGCGTTACCACTCTGGACTCTCAACAAGAAGGTGAATAAATTTAAAGCTGTATATTATGAAAGAATTTTTTCTTAACATAGATATATTCATTTGAATGTTGCTCACTGAACTCCATTGCAGAGTGATAGAAAGTTAAATTTATTTATTATATCTCAGGGTTAAGTAGTTACCTGAAAATGAAACTGAAGTTCTTACCTAATCACCCTCACACTCTTGCATTAACTTTTCTCTGGTTTTAATTCCATATCTCCTTTGAGGAGTTGGTGATACTTGAATATCTTCATATTTCTTTCTATTTCCACATTCACGGTTGTTGCCAACACATCTTGTCCTCAGACACCCTGTCCTAAAAAACAAAATAATTGGTTCTCTTTTTCTCCCTTTACTGGCCTGTTTGTGTTACTTCCTGGTTCCTAAGTTCAGCCTTAATTGCATCATTAGTTCAACCTGTTTTCAGTTGGTTTAACTTTAGTTTAGTTCAGCCTTGTAACGTTTTGTTTCATCTTTAGATTAGGGCCTCACCTTTTTACAGTGTACATTTCCACTAAGGTGTGAATGAAATGTGATGTTCCAGTGTAGCTCCTTTGGTATATTAAGTGATGTCAAGCTGATTGTAATGGAGTTCTCTAGTACCATGGAGGACACTGAGGAGCACAGGCATTTTAGAGCAGAGATATGCACATACACAACACCTCCAAGGGTAAAAGGTTACAGAACATATTAGTCAGTAGTTGAATTCTCCTGAAAAACTGTATAGAGTGGAAGAGTATAGAGTCTTTTTTTTCTTTTAAATTATATGTAAAGTTATATATTTTGCAGAGTTTATCCTGCTAAAATATTTTATATGACCAAAGTAATACTTAATATGTTACCATGGGGTTTTTGCATACTTTCCTCTTTGTAGCCCATTTGTTGTAGCATAAGGAATGTTACTGGTGAACCATACAAAAAAGACAACATGGATCTGCATAGAATGTTATAACTGAATCTGATGTGCAGTAGTCTATGAAAATGTGATGTTACTGATCAGTCTCTTTGTACCTCTGGTCAGCACAACACCTTTCACAGGGGTAGGGGTTACATGCTCTTTTGCCTCTGTTTTTACTGTGTTGAGTGTTATACCAGCTTAAAAAAGACACACTTCAAATACATAGGTTGGCCTAATTTGCCCTTGCTTTTTGATAATTAGAAGTGCAACAGATCTGAGAGGGGAAATAAAACCCTGATCATCTTGATTTCACCAATAAATCAGGATGACCATTTTTTATGGCAAATAGTGCCAGCTTGTTTGAATTACTCAGTCAAAACAATCCTACATATTATTCAGTGCTATTTGCTATTATTTTAATTTACGATAATCAGTCTTGTGTCTGTCTTTCAGGAACAGCTTCTCCAGTAGACAACAATGGTAAACCTTTTTACATACATTGAATGATTCAACTACTTTTAATATACTTATTAACATAAATATTAATTTGTGAAGCCATTGTTCACACTTATGTTTCATACCTTCATGCTAATTAATTCATTTATTTAAAACATACATACATACATACACATGTACATAGTAACACATGTACATATAAATATATGTACATATAAAGTACTTTGGGTTTTTTGGGGGTTTTTTTACCACCTTCACCCAGTTGTTTTTCCACTTTTTCCCCTCTTTCAACATAAAGATGTCCAGGAATGCACTGTCAGAGTTAACTTGAAAGGCAGTCTGAAAAAAAAATACGGCTCCATACATGAAGGAACTTCCATTATAGACGAATGTAAGCTCCTAAATGCCATCTACACCGAGCTCTACATAGTGAAGGGAGGAACAGGAGGAGTTTGTACTGAACATGAGGTGAGACAGGCTGAAGCAGCATCCAAGAGACCCGACGAAGAGGAAATTCCAGTCAAGATCTCTGACATCTTCAAAGATCTACCTGACCAACCAAGTTATGTCAGAAAGGTTCTGACACTTGGGATCGCTGGTGTGGGAAAAACTGTCTCCGTGCAAAAGTTCATTCTGGACTGGGCCGAAGAGAGGGACAATAAGGATTTAGACTACATTTTTCCTCTCCCCTTTCGCAGTCTGAATTTGATAAAACGAAACTACAGTCTAATCAAACTAATTCACCAGTGCTTTCCAGAGACAGCGCAAATGAAGACCTTACCATTAGAGAACAGGAAAGTCATGTTCATCTTTGATGGCCTTGATGAGAGTCGACTTCCTCTAAAATTCAAAGAAAATGAGATATTGACTGACATAATGGAAGAAAACGCTGTGGACATTCTGATCACAAACCTTATTAGGGGGGAAATGCTGCCCTCTGCTCTCATCTGGATAACCTCCAGACCTGCAGCAGCAAACCAGATCCCTCATGACTATATCCACCAGGTAACAGAGGTGAGAGGGTTCACTGATGTACAAAAGGATGAGTACTTCAGGAAGAGAATCAGAGATCCGGATAAAGTAAACAATATCATCACACACATTAAGGAATCAAGGAGCCTTCACATCCTCTGTCACATTCCAGTTTTCTGTTGGATCTCAGCCACTGTGCTCAATAAACATCTAAGTGAAAGTGACCAAGAGGGACTGCCCAAAACTTTAACTGAAATGTATATACGTTTCCTACTATTTCAAGCAAAGCTAATGGAACAGAAATATCCAGGAACATTGCCAGACTTACTGAAACTTGCAAAATTAGCATTTCATCAGCTTGAAAAAGGACAACTAATTTTTTATGAAGAGGATCTCAGAGAGTGTGGCATTGATGTCAGTCAAGCTACAGTGTATTCAGGTGTTTGCACACAAATCTTTAAAGAGGAAGAAAATGTGTTCAGCTTTGTGCATTTGAGCATCCAGGAATGCTTAGCAGCTGTTTACGTGTTTGTCTCATTCCTCAGCAAAAAGAGCAATCCACTTCAGCAAAGAACTCGAGAGAAAGTGAAATGGTTTTTGAAGCACAACATGTTTGATCTCCACAAGAATGCGATAGATAAGGCCTTACAGAGTGAAAATGGACACCTGGACCTTTTCCTCCGCTTCCTCCTTGGCCTCTCACTGGAGTCCAATCAGAGGCACTTGAAGAAATTGCTGCCCAGAACACAGATTAGAACAGAGAGTTTGAAGGAAACTACTGATTACATTAAGAGTAAACTCAATCTGAAAACCTCTTCAGAAAGAAGCATAAATCTATTCCATTGCCTGAATGAACTTAAAGACAACTCACTTGTGACTGAAATTCAAAAGCATCTGAACTCAGGAGCTCTCTCAACAGTGGACCTCTCCTCTGCCCAGTGGTCAGCTCTGGCCTTTGTGTTGCAGATGACTGAGGGGATTCAAGAAAAGTTTGAGCTGCAGAAATATAGAGGATCAGATGAATCTCTAAGGAGGCTGCTACCAGTGGTGAAAAATACAAGAAGAGCTTTGTAAGTTTTTGAATCTAAAAGTGAAGTTTCTGTTGAAATTGACACTTGAATTCAACACTTAAAATCAAGATAATCTATTGGTCAAGACACCTGCCTAATTTGTTGTTTTAGGAATGGGTTGGGTCTTTCATTGAGTGGAGAACAAGTTTAGGCATAATGCTATTTGATATGGTGCAGTCCATCTTACAGTACAGCCAGCTGATAGGGGAGAGCATGAAAATATCCAAGAGCATACTTAACAAACTTCACAAATAGTTCCTCTAGCACATCTGTATTCACTCTGCTTAAGGACATGGACAGTTATTCCTTGTAGACCTTCTATGGTAGACGTGGATAAAATCCTTTGGCACTGTTTTATGGTTACTTGTAACTGCTGGTGACGCACTGGACATTCATCCATTCATTAGCCCTTGCTGTTTGCCGTTGACTACACTGAAATGCACTAGAACATTCCTCCCCACAGAAAGTTGCAAGTCCTGTTTTTGCAATTGCAGTTCAAATAGTCTTTTTTGCTTGGGAAGGTTCCCACCCAGCCGGCATTTCAACGTTTACTCAAGGTTGAGAGTTCATTGCATCAACAATGAATTAAGTGTTGATATTGAAAACAGAATCAACATTGATATTGCGATGTTGTTCTAACGTCTTTCTATAAGGCATTAATCATAGAGATTTCATTTTGTTTTCATGTGAATTAAACGTACTCTGAATTAGATTTACTTGTATATTTAATTACATTGCAGTGTGATACTGCGCAACGATACTCATACTCAGAGAAACAATATAACACAATATAGGTTTCAAGGAATGGAATTTTACTTACAAGGCCGATCTTGATACCTCTAGCTACACTTCACCAAAATGGTGACGTCCCAAATTACTATCTGTAACATAAAAACTTAAACATAGAGACAGATATCCCAAACACACCAGTAAACATCTCCCAACACACATCTTCTTCAAACACGTTGTCTAACAACAAACAAACATTTGCTCTGCCCAATAGACAAAAAGGGGCGGGGCCAACGACCACTCTCTGATGCTACAATATTATAACCTAGTTTGGAATTGGATCAACATGACAATACTGTCTGAATCAGGAATTTACCCTACATGTCGTATGTTTTCAATGCAATTGTTATATGTAATGCAACTTGCTGTGCATAACTTGCAATACTACTATCCCTATACTATAAACACAAAAATAAACAGATCTAAATAAGTCAATAGTAATGCTTGAATGTGATCAAATGAGACTCCCTGGAAAAAGATATTACGGCACTTTCCTGAATAAATATGAGGGAAAGCAGCTGTTACAATTTTCTTTTGCTTGTTGTTGAAGACATTATGTCGATTCAACGTGCAGGACTTTCAAGGCAAAATTTCAACACTGACTTAAGTATTGTGCTAACATTTTTACAACCATTGGCATTAAACGTTGTTTCAACGTTTTTTTTCAACGTTGATATAACAACTGACATTATTGCAACCACATTTCAACGTTGAAGGTCGTTCACGTGCCAGCTGGAAGTGATTCTCACCCAGAGAGCAAACAATCACTGAAATTATGTTTAAATCAACATTCCATTGTGAACGTTAAGTTCATTCAATCAACGTTGAACTCCAATGTTGATTCTTCATCACTTTTGCACCCTCGGTTAAAATTGAAACAACGTTGAAATTGGAATTAAAGATCATTGAGACTTTAACATTAAACCATAGCAAATTATTATTACTACTTTAAAATATTGTGAAAAAAATATATCCTGCTTTATCTATAGCCAGTTATTAAATATATTTATGGCCCTATATTATTAAACATTAGGTTTGATCTATATGTAAATGACAATGGACAACTTTACATCAGTTAAAAAACAAGTTTCTTTAGTTTATTAAAACAAGTTCATTTTAATTTCATTCTTTGTGAATTCCCTTCTGCACTGTCTGCCGTCCAGCCCCACCCACCCGGTCTGGAGTCAGGGTATCTAAAACAGTAAACAGAGAAACAAAAAAATAAAGTGATCGATTTCAGTTACTGTACAAAGCGTGCAGTTACCAAAATAATACAATAGTGTTGATAATATAAGTGTTCGATACTGTTTTATACTGACTTTATAGCACAATATCCGAGCTTCATCAGTAACTTAGTAGAATAATTTCGCTATCATAAAAGCAGAATGCTAGGGTGCTAACTTTGAATGCTAACTTTGGGTTGGGCTGGCTATGAGCTCCCTCGATTACAAGCGAGAACATGTTTCTGCTTATTCTGTTTATATGGATCAATTAAAGAAAGTCACATGACCCCCCCGCCCCCCCCCCCCCCCCCCCCCCCCTCAAAACACAGAGATAGATCTTCCTGCACAAATCAACGAGACTGTACGTTGGAAGGGAGCTAGGTTACTGCTGCAATGGTTAACTTCTCTCTCTCCGTCTTTAGGCTTAACGTGGACAGTGTTGATTAACATAGATATCCTGAGAGCTAAAAGTCTGAGTCAACTTTTGTTGTAGTTGTGCCTCCGTTTTAGAGAGGTTTCACTTCTTCACTGTCACATTTCCAGGTTTGTGGCACATTGAAGATTTTGCTGCAGGCCAATATCAAGAACCAAGTACATGAAGGACAATGAAAAATAATCTGTATTTATAGACATTGATAATATGTTGTGCATGCTACCTAGATGTGCATGTTTGTTGGATCCCTATTTTCTTTTACTGTGGCATTGTACGATTCATTTGTGTACAAGAATTTAGACAACTTTCTGAGCACAGCTTATGATTTAGGGCCCAGGTCTGTGAACCATGATCACCTGTAAGCCACTTGTACATTGCTGGAAGAAGTTTA
The DNA here is from genome assembly GCF_902362185.1 of Chanos chanos. Classification (NCBI taxonomy): domain Eukaryota; kingdom Metazoa; phylum Chordata; class Actinopteri; order Gonorynchiformes; family Chanidae; genus Chanos; species Chanos chanos. Next base: position 2,223,602 of record NC_044501.1, on the reverse strand, counting down.
CCCTAGCCTCCTATGTGACTTTAATTAATAAAAAGATACATTCTGTAAATATACAGTGTGCTTATTGATATTTCTCAAACATTGAGGCAATCCTTAGTGTCAATCTTATCAGATGAAGTGAGTTTACATTTCACAGATGAATGCAGCTCTGCCTGGCCATTAGGGGGTGCCACTAGTATAGGCAATTGCATGCTGAGCCCCCGCTTGACCATGAATAGTGTTACAGAGGCATGTGACTAATGGGTGGCTGAATTTCATTAATGATCCACTCACTAATTTGTGACTGGCCTGTATGAGAATCATTAAAACACAGACAATATTCATCTCTTTGTCTTTCCTATTCTACCCTCCACACTTCTGAGCGCTATTAGTCTTTGCCATTTAATATGTTACACACTAATTACTTACCCTTATTACTATACATTTAACGGCTCTATTTTTTTATGATTAATGTTTTATTATATTTTACTGTATCCAAATTGTCCTTGGGTCACATGAACCTTCAAGCAATGATGATGATTTAATATTATTATTATTATTATTATTATTATTATTATTATTATTATTATTATTATTATTGTTGTTGTTGTTGTTGTTTTACCTTTCTGTTTCATTGCTCTCTCTTTAGACTTAACAACTGTGATCTCACTGAACAGTCATGTAAAGCTATAATCTCAGTTCTACAGTCAGCAAACTCCCCCCTGAAAGAGCTGAACCTTGGTGACAATGACCTTCAAGATAGAGGAGTGAAGCTGCTCTCTGTTGGACTTGCGAATCCACACTGTAAACTGGAGATACTGAGGTCAGTAATTTAACATCTAGTGTTTATAATCTGTCACTATTTATAATCTAATAAACTGTGAGTCTTTCAGATTGGGTCATTTTTACGGAGCAAGTCAACCACTGCATTTGGTTACAGTTTTAGTTAAAAAAAAATCTGCAAAATATCATTATTTCCAGTAATACATGAGGACACCTACTCTATTGTATGGAAATTCTTTCATTAGGTGGTCAAGTACTCAGCTTTTTGATTAGTCAGTAACTGAAAATACAGTATTTTTGGAGGTTTTGTCTGAGCTGAAGCTGCAAGTGACTCATTGATACGTGCACCGCACTGTGTGTTTTATATGTGTGTGTCGTGTCCCCTCCACATACCCCTAGACACCATATCACACCTGGGACGTAACACTCATGTTTCATTCTGTGTGATGGAATAAAGTTTAGTTTTAGTTCATTCCCCCCTTCTCTGTCTCCTCTGTAGACTTAACAGATGTAAACTCACTGAACAGTCCTGTGAAACTGTAGCTACAGTTCTGCAGTCAGCAAACTGTCCCCTGAGAGAACTGGACCTCAGTAACAATAAGCTTCGGGATTCAGGAATGATAATTCTCTCTGCTGGACTGAAGAGCCTGCACTGTAAACTGGAGATTCTAAGGTCAGCAGTAATCAAAGGTTAACATACAATATTACACTGTTTGAACTGACTGAACTGATTACAGAACAGTACTGCCATTTGGCCCTGTACATTGTAATGCAACTCCCTGAACCTCAAGAAATATTATCAGCAATTCTGCTGATTGTATTGCTCTAAATGAACAGGCTTTCATGCTTTTTGTGTGAACTAATGACCGGTGGCCATTTATATGTAAAGCCAGAGGGTAGACCTCAGGTTAGTTGAACCCAAATGGTCTTTGGACAGTACTAACAGACAGCTATGAAATGTTAGTCTCAGTTCAAACTTTTCAAACTTTTCTCACATGTGTGTATTTTCTGTTGTGATAGCTGATGTACTTTATGTCTCCAAAGACTTGTAGGCTGTCATCTCACTGAGAAATCCTGTCAAACTGCAGCCTCAATTCTAAAGTTAGCACACTCCCCCCTGAGAGAGCTTGATCTGAGTAATAATGACCTACGGGATTCAGGAATGAACCTGCTCTCAGCTGGACTGCAGGATCCGCTCTGTAAACTGGAGATACTGAGGTCAGTATATGCACATGTAGTATTTATAATCTGTTTTGTCTTAAAAAATGATGTGAGTGTTTCAGCGTGGGTCATTTTAAAGAGCATTTTCACAGGAGCAACCAAACTTTGGCAAAATATCAATATGGCGATTTATGGTGATGCTCCATTGTGTTCAAATTGTTTTATTAGGTGGCCAAGCACTCAGCTGATTTAACCATATTATATTTGCTCAGTAAAGAGATTTTCTGAGTATGTTACTCAACTGTGTCAAAACTAACCACAGCCATGAGGTTATTATAATTTTAGCCCTATGGTGTCAACTGTAATTGAAGCCTTTAAATAATTTCTATATTTCTTATATGAAAAATATAACCTCAGAATAACATTAAAAGATTCACTTCCCCATAGTAGAGTCTGCATATTTTTAAACTATGACTATCAATAACATGACCATGTGAGGCTTGTAAGTGACTGGTTTGCAATCTAGGGGGGTAGGTATAGAGATATGTATATTGTAATGATTAATGCACTAGGCAGCTACATTCTGTGGTGTTGAAATAGATATGTGATATAAAATTCAAAATATTAATCAAGGGAAAAAAAGAAATAACAGGAAGCAAACAAGGCTTCAATACTAGTCAAGAGAAAGACCAGAGTGTCACACAAGGTAGCATATGGTTATGTCATATGGTAAACTACTGAGAGATGAACCTCCATTTAACAATAACAGATAAATGCAATAGTAACTAGATCATCATATGCAGAGTACAACTGGGTGTAATATACTTACTGGAACAAAATTAACTTTTTTCTTTTTCTTTTATTCAAACATAGTTTGTTACACTGACCCTCGATAAGTAAATAAATACAGCAAAGACAAAGACTTTGTATACTGTAAAAACATTCTGTTGATTACAAATCAATAATTCTGTGGATTATAATTTTAAAAATGGCTGAAATATTAGTACCAGAACGTCAGATAAATTACAGCAACTTAACTGAACTTATATTTAAAGGAATACAATATTTATTCTCAAATATAATGTATATTTGCACAATTATATGATGTGCAAACAACAAGAGGCTCAAAGCTCAACAACTAAAGTAAATGAGTGAAGTTTAGCAAGACAAAACATTGATGATGGAAATCATAAAACTTTCATATTTCATAAGAAGAACTGTATTAATCTGGCTTAATGAAGAGTGGCAGAAAATAGGGGAAACAGAGCCAGCACACTGGACAGCAGTCAATGTTACTGTCATCAGTGCCAGAGGAGAACAGTATTTTATCCAGTATCAAACCAACTGCCAACCAACTTTACTGCATTCAAGTCCTGATGGATGGTTATGAGGATTAAGTCAGAGGGTACCGTCCTGTTTTGATTTTGACTGTTGTGGCCTATAAAGTCCTTTGAGACTGTAAACAGTGATATTGGGCTCTAAATAAACTTGAAACTTGAACTGATCCTCTCCAAGATTGACTGGAGGCCTAAAGAATCCCATCAAAGTCAGGAAAATGGAGTAAGGTACAGATGAGCATCCTAGGTACAGCAGCAAAGCTGCAGGTATTCAGGACCAAGACAACATGTTAGGTCCGTTTAAGCCCCTGTGCATGCCTTGGTTTCGGATGTTGTCTCAACTGCAGTGGTCCTCAGGCTGTGCTGACTTGGATTACATTTAAGATCTATCTATCAATCCATCTAATCAGTGATTTTGTCATTTCTGTATGTGTAGGATGGTGGAATAAGAACAAACCTTCATCAAATATTTGGCTACAGAGTAATACCAGCAGTGAAAACATAAAGGTTAAGAAATAAACAATTTAGAATAGGAATAGAAAAATAATAGAATAGGAAAACTAATTGTCAGTGAAACTTAATTGGGATAAAAAAGTACTAATCATAGGTCAGTGAGAAAATCTTACACACCCACATTTTCAGTTTCCAGTCAGGCAGAAAAGGCATGAGGGTCCTGGCATTTATTTGAGCACTCCACTTTCTTCCTCTCTGTAGACTTGCTTACTGTAACCTCACAAAAGAGTCCTGTGAAACTGTAGGCTCAGTTCTACAGTCAGCAAAGTCGCAGCTGACAGCACTTGATATGAGTTACAATTACCTTCAAGATTCTGGAATTGAGCTGCTCTCTGTTGGTCTGAAGACTCCACACTGTAAACTGGAGATACTGAAGTAAGTACTGAACAAAAGCTGAAAATACAGCGTTTGAAATGTGAATTGTGTAAACAGGCTGTGCAATAGTGGTCTGTAATGAAAATGACAAATCTGTTTGTTTGTTTTTTTTATTATTATTACCTTTTTTTTTTAAGAGCACATCAGAATAGATGGTGTCATCTGTCACAGACTGATGAACTCTCCTTTCAGATATTGTGCATTTTGATGGGATCATTATGAAGACATTGTTATAGCTTGATGCATTACAAATACAGTATTCACAAGAGGTGTTATGAAATTATGAGCTTTCTTACAGAATATTTTACACACATAGTTATTACAACTGCTTATGTATGTGTACAAAATGTATGTGTACAATATTTCAATGCATGGGTGCTATTGCAGGGTACTACGGAGGCATGGAATTACTACTGAATATATTTATAATGCATTACTCATGTGGTTTTGACATGAGATGTTATTTGCTTTCCAGTCTTTTGCATGAGCAGGTTTAACTACACCATATCTCTGCTTCTTCACAGAAACAGCTGTTTTCTACAGACAGTTGTGAGGGGTTGGGCTAAGTTCTTAGTTAAATCTGTTCATACCTGAGACACAGCTGGACAACATGTTTTCTGGTTTTCTAGGATGTTACAGGTTATTTTATTTTCATACAGCTCAGTTCATACATTGAAACCCTCTTGTTTGTAATGTGTTCTCTCTGGAAATATAGACTTGCTTGTTGTGACCTGTCTGAGCAGTCCTGTAGCACCGCAGCCTTTGTCAGAAGGCAGTCAGAAGATTCCCCCCTGAGAGAACTGGACCTGAGTATGAATCACATTCATGATTCAGGACTTCAACAACTTTCTGGTTTACTTGAGAAAAGTTCTAAACTGGAGGTACTAAGGTCAGTATTAGCCCATGTTTTATTCAGCCATTCTGTGTATAGTATACAATCCATAAAAATGGAACATTTCCTATGTTATAGTTGATTCGTTATGTACTGAAGTATTCTCTGGAGTCAGTTCATATTTCATTTTGATGATGTGAGTGATAGTTTCAAGAAGCTGACAGTTCAGTAAGAAGAAGGATAGATTGTGTAATGTCCTAATGTTGTTAAAAAAATCAGCCATAACAATGATGAATAAAAATGTTGGAGCAAGATGCTTTCTCTGCTTATATGTCTAAAACGAAACAAAACAAAAACAGTGGCATTCCAGTAGCTTCTACTTGGACCACAAACTATTACAGCAGAAGCAACTGAGCCGCTTGAACCATTAATGATAATGAAGGGGAAAAAAGAAACGAAAAAAAGACACATTGCAAGAAGCAGATTCTGCTGAAATCAGGATATTTTCTTATATCAATGCCCCTAACCCAGCTTTCATCTCTCCACCCCTCCCTCTCTCTGCCTACCCTCTTGCTCTCTTGCTCTCTCCAGACTTGCTGACTGTGATCTCTCAGAGAAGTCATGTAAAATAATGGCTTCTGTCCTTCAGTCAGCAAACTGTCCACTGAGAGAGCTGGACTTGAGTAACAATGATCTTCAGGATTCAGGAGTGAAGATGCTCTGTGCTGGACTGCAGAGTGCACAGTGTAAACTTGAGATACTGAGGTCAGTGGATGATTATAAAATATATAGAATAAATTGTCTCTGTTAATGTTATAACACCTGGATTATCGTAATGTCAGTTTTAATGTCATAAAATTGAAATTTGAATTTGGCTCACTGAGACACTGGTGTGTGTGTGTGTGTGTGTGTGTGTGTGTGTGTGTGTGTGTGTGTGTGTTTTAACTGATGTATTACATCAATGTCCAGTGGTGTCTTTAGCTTATTTAGCTTGTTATCATTCATGCATTATGCATCTTAAAGATAATCCTTATTAGATTGATCCTTACTTTAAACTTGAAACTGCAAATCCTGAACAATGACGGTTCAAGTTTCCTTCTTCAGCTTCAGATCAGCATCATTGGTTAAAAAAGAAATATGTCTGTTATTAAAATTTTCTGTGCCCATTTGTCAATGTATACAATCATTCATAAGAAAAAAAATGCCACTCTTGCAGGAAGGGTTCATCCAAGGCAGCATATATATATCTTGAGTTACATTATGGTCTTTCGTTTTTCAGCTTAATATTCACTTCTACAGACAGAAGTAAAAATGAGTCTGTGAAGAAAAGGGCAGTTGTGTCCAACACAAAATCTAATTTTGATTTAGTCTATTAGGGTTAAAGTGGGAGTTCCCCTAAAGAATGCTGTGCCTTCACCTGCCAGATTTCATAGGCTTTTTTAGCCAGGAGAATCTCTGATGGACGTCTTGCTCTTCAGATTATCTGGCTGTTTGGTCACTGAGGAAGGCTGCTCCTCTCTGGCTTCTGCCCTGGGCTCAAATCCCTCACATCTTAGAGAGCTGGATCTGAGCTACAATCATCCAGAGGACCCCGGACTGAGGCTACTCTCCGCTAGATGGAAGAATCCACACTGTAAACTGGAAACACTCAAGTAAGTAGAACTTAGTTACAAGTGTGCAAAGTGGAATGTGTTTACAAGTTTTTAAAGAAGGAAAAACTTGCATGTCATAAGTTTTGCATTACACCCTCAGCATGTCATAATGGACAGCAGGTGTGTTTAGTTTAGTTGGGTGGAATGTAAGTCTTAGGCTGTTTTGGAGGGATGCTCAACACCATACACAACTGCAATAGAGGTTTGTCAAAAGTTAAGGCCAATTCAGCAATTAAAATACATGAACAGCACGGAAAGTGGAAGTTTGAGAAGTTTGTTCTAACATGTAATGTATACTGTCATTACAAAGTTACATTTGTATATGGTGACAATTTTTCTTTAAAATTTGCAATTTACATTAAGAAACATCATCTTGTTTGTGATAATGTCATCTAGCCCACATTATATTTCATTTCATTCAAAATGGGCCTAATATGCTTCTCTAGATTATGGCAATTTTTTTTGACATATTCCAAATGGTTGTAGATATAAAGCAAACTTGCTGTGTAATGTTTACAAAGCAATTTGCTGACTAAACAACCACCAATCATGACTGCACTAATTGATCAGTTTGTACACAATTGCTGATTGACCTGCATTTTAAATTTATAAGATTTTAGTTTGAAAGAAATTTCACAAAACATTCAAAGCAGCAAAAAAATCATTATTGCAAAAATAACCAGAATCAGTAGATTTATTTGGTGTAAGCCAAGAAATGTAGAGCTGTAAGAGAAAATGTTCATAATTTTGTTGTCCTCTATAGCACCATCATCTGACAAATTAATGTAAATTCCTTTTCTTGATGTCACCAGAAGTAATGCAAGTTTTGTACAAATACAGTGCTCCCTAATCAATTTTAGTGGAGAACAATAATAGTAATAATAATAAAGAGCTAAAAAACAGAGTGTCTGTCACTGTGCTGCCTGGACTGCTACTCATAATACCTCAGATAATACATTTTTAACAGTTGCTAGTATAATGCACAACAGATTAATTTAATAAATTTAAGAGGGGTTAGGTGAACCAAATTTCAAAAGGTCACCAGATATTCGGGAACTTGGTAGTTAATTTCTTAATACTTACCTACTGTATTTCATTTTATTTATTTATTTATTTATTTATTTATTTATTTTACTTACTTTTGTCTAAATCAGAGGATATAAAGTGAATGCTTGCCAGTCTGACATAGATAATGAAAGTTTTACACTATACAATTTACAATTTAGTTATTTGGCAGACGCTTTTTTCCAAAGCGACTTACAATTGGTGCATCAGTCGGATTTCTAATACCTTCAACAGAGATCATAATAAGACTGAGCGTCAAATTGCCCTTTCGCATTGCGCCCCTGGGATACTTTTACAAACAGAAATACAAGACAAAGGTAAAATTTTTTTTTTTTTTTTTTTTTTTTTTTTTTTTCTCTAGGGAAGGGAGGTTAGGCATTGGGGGAAGGGAGGTTAGGCATTGGGGGACAGGTGTGTTCTAAAGAGGTGGGTTTTCAGTTTCCTGCGGAAGATGGTAAGAGACTCCGCAGTCTTGACTGCATGGGGGAGGTCGTTCCACCACCTCGGGGCAATGGCAGAGAAGAGGCGTGGTCGGGAGCATGAGCAGATGAGAGTACTATGAATAGTTTGTTTTCCTAATTTTCAAGGAAAGTTGAGAGATATAGGACCTTACATTTCAACATATGTGTTTAACGTTAAAATGTTGTCAAGATAGTACAGTAGAAACTACATTTATCTGTTCATTGTCATGTTCAAGCCTGCAGAATCCAGCAGCATCCAAGCAGTTTGTAGCACTGGTTTGTATGTACATATGATCTTCATTTACTGTCTGTCCATTTATTTATTCATGTATTCATTTTTGTTATAGTGTGGCCAATGGAGGTGAATTTCGACTACAGCCAGGACTAAAAAAATGTGAGTGTGCATAAACATATAAAAACATACATAAACACAAGATCTGCTGTCTCCTCTAATTGTTTCTTCTTATCTCCAGATGCTTGTGCACTCACACTGGACCCAAACACAGCAAACACACAGCTCTCTCTGTCTGAGGACTACAGAAAGGTGAGATTTGTGGGAAAGAGGCAACCATATCCTGATCATCCAGAGAGATTTGACCCATGTCCTCAGGTTCTGTGTAATGAGAGTCTTTCTGGGCGTTGCTACTGGGAAGCTGAGAGGATTGGGGACTGTGCCATTGGAATGACATACAAAGACATCAAGAGGAAAGGAGAGAGTGATGGTGACATATGTGGGCTTGGATTCAGTGACGGGTCCTGGAGTCTGATATGTTTTAATGTCACCTTTTCTGTCTGGCACAACAATCACAGCATACATATACATCCCTCTGATGATCATCCTCGCAAGTTTGGAGTGTATCTAGACAGTTCAGCTGGTACTCTGTCCTTCTATAGCATTTCCTCTAATACACACAAACTGACACACATATACACATTCAGATCCATATTCAATGAGCCCCTCTATCCAGGATTTAGGGTTTATGACTCAATGTTCCTGTTGACATAACATACCATACAGTGGATTTATTGTGGGACAGTGCAAAGCTCTTCCACTCTTTCTCTACAGATTCACTGCACAACATGGGCGTAAAGACACTGTACAGAGGGTTTGAAGTGGAACTGTAGCTACAGGCTAATTTTCCTTCAGGTACAAGAAGTTGTTTCATAACCCTACAGCAACATCGTTCCACTTTACCTAGTAGGGATGCAGTTTGTTCTCTTAAAACTACTGTATCCACAGGTTCTTCCATATCCCCTCGGCAAGCCCAGCTGATTATGCTTCAAGAATCTGTGTGGTTGCAAAAACAGTTTCAACACAGAACGATACATGCCATCTTTTCCTTTAATGGCCGTGCTCCACGCTGACGAATATTAAAATAAATCAGTCAAGACCATTTATTCACTTACAAAGGGTTTACAAAATCCTTTTAACAGGAAGGGTGTGTGCCTAATAATGTAAAGGTTTCCAATGATCTCTGTGTAATGCTAATTTAATCTTTAAATTGTGTTCAGAATCAACTGTTTTGTTGATATTTCTACAGCAATGATTGCTCAAATTTGTTCAGCTATTCTGTTGTATAAGGGCCAGAGTTACATTAAACCTCTTTGTACACATACTCTTATGGATAAATATCGTAAATAAGGATTCTTGGATTCAGTGTGAAATGCATATTAATTTTGAGTTTAATTTAGTTTAATATGGTGTACAACAGCTTCCACTGAGTGTTAGCGCATATTTGTGCCAGCACCTGCATTTGTTAGTGTTAGAATTTTGGGGATTTGATGAAAGAGGACAGTTGAAACCAAAAGGGTGATTTTATCCAGGTGAAAATAGGAAAATGTAATGTATTCAGAGTTTCAATTATACACTGACACTAGGGGTGGGGTCAACTCTTTCTCCAGGGCTATATAGCATAGGATATATAAATGTTTCAACCCCCTGAACTGTTGTTCTTACCTCTTAATTAGGGGGGTCAGACCCTCTCAATCCCCTCTGTAATTTGAACCCTGTCTGTATTGTTTTTCAGTATATCTGCATTCATTTCTATTTGGGTTAAATATTACTGATTCTTTTTATGTACTATGTAAATGAGTATAGTAAATCAAAACGCATGATTTGTTCTGCCAATTCTAATGTGTAAAGGATCCTGATGTATTTACTAACATTAAAATATGTGGGAGAGAGCCAACGCCTGTGTAGTAATTCTTTCCCACACTTTCAGAGGTGTTAATGTAATAGGAAGCACCTGCCTTCATCCTTATTTTACCTCTCCTGCTTTTCCAAGACTATAGAGCGCATTCTCATACCCCAAATCCCAGTCCATTGGTCTTGTCCCTCAACCTTTATGAACACCTTCTGTCTATATGCTGCGGGAGACCCTGGGGACACCTGATGCAGACGTGTCAGCCATGAGGTCCTGAAATAAACTGACAAAATCCAGTGCAAACCTCCAGTTTGACCCTCTGAATCTGGATATATACCTTATCTTAGACTGGCCTGCGTACTTTGAGTTTTACAAATATCTTGCATGCTGCCAAAACAAAGTAAAGCAACTGCTAGCTTAGCTAACTCTGGTGATGCTAACATCCAACATGACATGCCAGAGACCATCCAACAAGCTGTCAAAGAGGTCATTCAGAGTGAGTAAGCCACGTCGAAGGCAATGATTCTACTAACCATTGCAGTGGTTGAAGTGGCCGTCGATGAATGTAAGCTGCAGCTAACTTTCAATGAAGAGGCTCTGAATACCCCTATGGATTCCCTGCAAATGCAGTGCATTCAGTTTGCCAGTGAGAATGCTAAGCTGCAAGCTAAAATGTAAATCAGGAGAAGACGCTGTAATCTGCACATTCAGGGAATGTAAGAGAGTGTTGAGCAAGGAAAACCTAACACCTTCCAGCTGTTAGACAGGCCAGGGGGTTGGAATGGCCACCTGGACTGGACAATGCTCATCATGTCCCAGCACCCAGGCTTGAAGATGCTGAGCGACCATATCCTTTTCTATGCAAGGGACATCTTTTACAGTTGAAAGCAGAAATACTGAAACTTTTGAATCACAAAGAGAAATTCATCTACAATGGCAAGCAAATCTCAATCTTCTATGACTAAAGCGCTTACCTGGATAAATATACAACAGCCTACAACAACGCAATTACTTCTAGACATATTTATTAAACTACTCAGAGTAACTCAATTTCAATATTGTTAAGCAAAATGAACAACACTAACTATCCTCACTCCCTAACTAACCAAAAAAACAGGAGAAAATGGTTTAAAACAAAAAGGCATCCAACCTCCATGCGGGGCTTCCCATGCTATGTACAAGGCTATTTACAAATCTGTGTACAAAACAAAAAAAAAAGAACATCTAACAGACAAAAAGCCAACAACAAATTATCAACAACAAGCTAGCAACAACAGCCAACAACAAACACCACTGTCTGAGTCAGGAGAAGAAAAAGTCTCTAATGAAGAGGACATGCTTGCTTATATCCCCTGGCCTTGTTTTCTCTCAGCCAATGGGAGTATGGTTTGACAAATAGGCCCTTTCCTGTTTCCATGGAGCTTAAAGACCTGTTGACAGTAAAGATCATTACAATGATCAAGCTTATCAAAATTATGGATAACCACAAACTAAATAAAATGCAAAATACAAGACTTATGCTGTGCTTTCACTTTGGCAGGTCCAATAACAGATACAATTGTGTATCCATGGCAACAGTATCCAATGACATACTGACATGATGGTCCTTTCCATGATTAAGTCTACACTTGCGTGTCATGTGGGTAGTATGGAGTTTCTCTCTCATTTACTCTGTGTAGTGTGGAGTTTCTCTCTCATTTACTCTGTGGACTGTGGGGTTTCTCTCTCATTTACTCTGTGTAGTGTGGAGTTTCTCTCTCATTTACTCTGTGTAGTGTGGAGTTTCTCCCTCATTTACTCTGTGTAGTGTGGAGTTTCTCTCTCATTTACTCTGTGGACTGTGGGGTTTCTCTCTCATTTACTCTGTGTAGTGTGGAGTTTCTCTCTCATTTACTCTGTGTAGTATGGAGTTTCTCTCTCATTTACTCTGTGGACTGTGGGGTTTCTCTCTCATTTACTCTGTGTAGTGTGGAGTTTCTCTCTCATTTACTCTGTGTAGTGTGGAGTTTCTCTCATTTACTCTGTGTAGTGTGGAGTTTTTATGGTAACAATGTGACAGAATGATGAGATTGGTCTGAAATTATTATCTGATTGTGCTAATTAAAATTTGTTTGTTTCTCTCTCTCTCTCTCTCTCTCTCTCTCTCTCTCTCCCTCTCTATCTTTCTTTATTTCTCTCTTCTTTTACTTTCCTCCTCTTTCTCTCCACAGACACACACACATACAGGAATCCCCATATGCCCACACATGCATACACACAAACACACACACACACACACACACACACACACACACACACACACAAACAAACTCACATTGCCTCTTTGTCCAGATGTTTGATTTGGCGTATTCATTTTTTCAGTTTTACATCATCAAAAGCCACAAGAGAAAACAAACACTGGAGTATATCTACCTGTTTGTAACTGTCCCTGTCCCTGTCCCTGTAACTGTAGCTGTCCCTGTAGCTTTAACTGTAGCTGCAGTGGTCATTTTGTCTTTTCTTTCACCCCCGTGTTCTGCAGTCCTCCATCACTATTTTTTGACTGCCATTTTTACATTTTTTTAAAAGTCTGTCTCCCTCCGTAAATACTAATCAACACAAATTTAATGCAATAAAGATCAGATGTATTTGATGTATCAAATCATAATGGATATTATTTTCTATTGCTCTGTGTCTGACAGTGTAAGGTCAACAACAACAATAAGAAAACCCTTCAGGTCAAGGGCGGCTCTTGTAGCTCCTCCATCTGGAGAAATTTGACACATTTTCTGAATCAGTGATGAGAGACAGGGCAGTTACAGTAAAAAAAAAAAAAAACTATCAAAAGAAAAATATATGTAACTAAGCCTGCCAAGTCAAAAACAAGCAAGCCCATTTTTAATACATAGTTTTCAAGTTATGTTGTGTTACGGTAAAAGCAAGCAGCGTATGGGGAACAGATTTAATGTGTTATGCTACCATCTGGTGGACAATGTTTAATAGCATGTTTGTGCGTTTGCATTACATTCATGTTGTATTATATTATATCATATTGCACTACATTTCAAAGAGTTAACAAAACACAAAATACCAGTGCAAATAGAAACATATAAAAACATTTTAAGAACACATCACACTTTAATAATGATAGACTTTTTTGTATGCTTCTTATATACTTTTGAGTCTGTCTGTTTGTGCACCTGTACAATGTTCAGGTTCATACAAATGCATAATGCCAAGGACACATGAACTCACCAGACCGTGGAAATCAAGTGGTAAAGTTATCACAAGATTCCATCCTGATTCTGTGATTCTGTTGATGATTGTGCTAGGCAACCAAACAAAAAATTTTTTTCTCTCTCTCTCTCTTTTTTTTTTTTAGTGCTGGTTCAGAATGGATAGCAGCTGTGGAGGATTTCATTACAAAAGTTTCTGTTTGCTGTTTCTTCAAACACGGGACTATAAGTTGACAACCATCCCATCTTCCGCTGCTCACTCTAAATGAGCTTGACCCTGAGAAACTGAAAAGGTTTTAGTGGTAACTTAGCTATGGCATGGAAGAAGGCACACCAACAATCCCAAAAAGCAAACTGTCAAATGCTAGTGCAGACAACACTGCAGGCAAAAGCTGTACCAAGATAATGGTGCTAAGAACATCTCCGTGATCATTCTTACGGAGCTGAAACAGAATGATCTCATTGGGCAGTTGCAAGGAAAACTCAGAAAGGTAAACAAAGGAAACAAAAACAAGCAAAAAAAAAAAAAAAAATAGTCGGTACTAACACTAGTATTCATTTAATTTTATCCTGTTTAACAATGAAACGATAAAGGCAGACATTATGAGGGCAGAAAGATGAACAGTGTTGACCCTTGAATTCATAAACCCGATTTGTCCTCTCTCTCTCTCTCTCTCTCTCTCTCTCTCTCTCTCTCTCTCTCTCTCTCTCTCTCTCTCTCTCTCTCTCTCTCTCTCTTTCTGTCTCTCTCTCTTTTTCTCTCTCTCTTTCTTTTTCTCTCCCTCTCTCTCTGTCTCTCTCTCCCTCTCTCTGAGGTTATGAGTTCTCTGTTGACTGACAGTCAGGCTCTTCCAGTCCAGACCAGCAGTCCCAGTCCAGGCTGAGGGGTCGGTGTCTTGTCTTTCTCCCTCCATCCGTTCTCCCACAGGCAGTGGCAGCATATTTATCTCCACTGTCCAAAAAGACAGTGCATATAGTGTCAGTAACACAGGCAACTCTCTGTATGGCTATTTCAATATGAATATGTCTTTCAGTGTGTTCCCTGCTGTCACACTCCACTGGTTCGTGGCATCAGTCAGAGAGCTCCATAGGAATCACACATATGGGACTCATTCTATTCCAAACGTTTAAGTCAATGCAGTGAATAAGGCACTCCAAAACAGGCTGAAGAGAATTATAAACAAATCCATCAATCAGTCAATCAATCAATCAGTCAATCAGCTAACCAACCAGTCAGTCAGACAATCAATCAATCAATTGATCAATCAACCAATCAGTCAGTCAGTCTGTCAATCTCTCATGATACACTACAGAAAATGAATTCTAACTATTGTCAACATAATTTAAAGCTACTGGTAACATGAAAACTCAGACTGGACATGGTCCAGATTTTTTTTCCTTTTTTTTTAAGAAAGGGCAAAAGAGGTTGATGGATATGCTCCACTCCCAGATTTGTAAAGAGTTCCTCGTGTCTGTGGACGGCTTTGAGGTTTCTTAGAGAGATTTGTAAAGAGTTCCTAGTGTCTGTGGACGGCTTTGAGGTTTCTCAGAGATTTGTAAAGACTTCCTCGTGTCTGTGGACGGCTTTGAGGTTTCTCAGAGATTTGTAAAGAGTTCCTCGTGTCTGTGGATGGCTTTGACGTTTCTTAGAGAGATTTGTAAAGAGTTCCTAGTGTCTGTGGACGGCTTTGAGGTTTCTCAGAGATTTGTAAAGAGTTCCTCGTGTCTGTGGACGGCTTTGAGGTTTCTCAGAGATATTTGTAAAGAGTTCCTCGTGTCTGTGGACGGCTTTGAGGTTTCTCAGAGAGATCTGTAAAGACTTCCTCATGTCTGTGGATGGCTTTGAGGTTTCTCAGAGAGATTTGTAAAGAGTTCCTCATGTCTGTGGACGGCTTTGAGGTTTCTCAGAGAGATCTGTAAAGAGTTCCTCGTGTCTGTGGACGGCTTTGAGGTTTCTCAGAGAGATCTGTAAAGACTTCCTCATGTCTGTGGATGGCTTTGAGGTTTCTCAGAGAGATTTGTAAAGAGTTCCTCATGTCTGTGGACGGCTTTGAGGTTTCTCAGAGAGATCTGTAAAGACTCCCTCGTGTCTGTGGATGGCTTTGACATTTCTCAGAGAGATTTGTAAAGAGTTCCTCGTGTCTGTGGATGGGTTTGAGGTTTCTCAGAGAAATCTGTAAAGAGATCTCCACCTCCTTGACCTGAAGAACCACCCAGTCAGTCCAGCCCTGTCCATTTGTGTTAAATGGTTTGAACAGCTGTTTTCATGCAATATCCCACAAATCCACAAAGTTTGTGAACCTGTGGATCTCATAAACTGATACGTCATAAGAACGATCACAATTTACCTCATTGATAAAAATGAGTGAATCCAAATCGGCTTTGGATGAGTTTATCTGCTTCCTCTGTGTTATCTTTCACTCTGTCCTGAATGTACTCAGATCAGAAGTGGCCCATCTGGGGTTTAATGGGGTTTAATGTCATATTCACTTTGGATAACATCTGTCATGAGTTGTTGCTAATACGCATGATGTATTACGGTGCCAGAATGTATTTACTGGACTACAGTTGGTAAGGCTTCGTTTTACTGTCCACTAATTACCAGGTATTAGCTACGAAATGAGATGGGAATAAAATACAGTTAGGATAGGAAGTACTGAATAATTTCCCTGTAAGTACACAGAAACCTACAAGGAAACCAGATGCCAACCATTTTAATCCTAACCCAACCCTAACCCAACCCTACCATCTAGTTTCTTAGTTGGCTCCCATGTTCTTCCTAGATAATAACTTAGTACTTACCATACATTTCTAAAGGGTACTTTCCAAATAAATTTATTTTGTTGCCATCTAGAGTCCGAGTAAGTTGCTATGGACTTACCGCGAAATTGTGCAATACTTCCTATCCAGTTTTTTTTTCCTTTCATTTTGGCAATTTCCCAATAACTGTATCTCACTTCCTAGTCAATACCTAGTAATTAGCAGGTTGTAAAATAAAGTGTTACCCTAAAGTTTTATACACTGATTCAGTTTAATCTGCCTTAATTTACAGTTTAACAGAGGTGTGTGTGTGTGTGTGTGTTTGTGTGTGTGTGTGTGTGTGTGTGTGTTGACTTGGGTGAGATGTGTTTTGCATCAATCATTCAGTCCTTTCTGAGCTGAACCAGCAAAGGAAAAGTGAAAGTACATTTTCTGGAAATGTGGACTAGGCCCAGAATCATTCACATTCTGTAATCTGTATTGACCCAGGATCTTGTATGGAGTAACTATCCAGATATGTTTGTGTGTGTCTGTGTGTGCATGTGTGTATGTGTTTCTATGTATGTTTGTATATGTATGTATGCTCATGCAATTTGTGTGTGTGTGTGTGTGTGTGTGTGTGTATCTAAATTGTGATTGTCAGTCAGTTAGAGAATTACACTTTGAACCTGAATTGTAGCTGTGCTCTGATAACAGCTGACAGAAGTTCAGAGAAAAACAAAAAAAGACTGCGATATTTTATGGAAAAGTGATTAAAACTTTAAACATATTTCATATGTTCTGAGGCTGGAGATCATTTTGTAATTCAGTCTGTCCATTGTGGGGAAAAAGAACATGGACTCTCTCCCCCACCTGACAGGAGGTAACACAGTTGTCTTTTTCATTTCATTTGAGTGACATGTCTGACTGCTCACTGAACACTAAGGTTCGTGTGTATTTAGCCCTGTTTAATTGGTCATTTACAGTAAGAGGTCAGACTTGTGGAACTTCAAGGTCAAATCCACCTTCACCCCCCCCCCCCCCCCATTCTCTGCACTCTCTCTCTCCTTCTCTCTCACATACACTAATTCACACGGCTAAACAAAGTTAATGATTCAACCTCACACAAGGCTGGACTTTATGCTGAATATCGAGGTCAGCTGAGGATTGTTCAGAGACGTGGAGGAGATCTGGGTGATTTGATCTTGTATGTGAGTATTCCCAATTTTGAATATGTAGATACACTGCTAAGATTATCATTTTACATGAAGATAACATGTAGTTTGATTTCAACAGTAAACCAGATTATGAAATGCACATATGTAGTTTTTAAAATATAATCTATGAAAGAAAATGAGTCGTGACATAATTAGGACTAAGTAAATAGTTAGTAATTAATAAAAGTTTCCTCCTGAGGTTCTCCTGAACTTTATTCAGTTTCATAAGGCATTGTCTCTGTCATATCCAGTCTTTTCCAATTCACCGAACTCACGTATGTGTTTGTACTCGAGTGACCTGGAAATTCTGCGTTACTCTTGAGCAACAAGTTCAACCGATGTCATGCATGTTTATACGTGTCATTTCAGTGTTGGTTTACGGTAGAAATGTAATCACACAACCACTTCATTCTTTAGTGAGAACACAACCGCTGTAGGCTTCACTGGTATTTAGACAGAACTTGGTTGAACCTGGCAAGCAGGATGACAGTTCTGTAATTCTGAAAGTTGGACATATGTCAGAACACTGTGGTTCACTTAGGCAACAGTGCTATATGGGAAAGACACATTAATGTTGTTTTACAGTATATGGGAAAGACTATAAAATATATGGGAAGGATATGAGATGCATAAATGCTATTTTAATGGTATGTGGAGATGATACACAGAGTAATTGCTATTATTACTGTGGCAAAGATTATCTTGTGGATAAGACTTACTGTCTGATCATTAGGAGAGATTCACATCTCAGTCTATGAATGTGAGTTCTGAGCATTGTATCTATGATCTACTACATGTCTGTGATTGTCTGATGAATGTGAAAAAATTTTTTACTAGCAGAAACAAGCCCCTGACTCTGTAGTGAAGTTGAAAAGCAGCTGGTCTGTGTGTGTGAGTGTGTGTGTGTGTGTGTGTGTGTGTGAGAGATCTTCTTTTTTTAAGCATGGAGAACCTCAGGGTCTTTCTTTAACAATTCATGGGACACATGTATGTGTTTTTACTCGAGTTACCTGGAAATGCTGTGTTACTCTTGTGCAACAAGTTCAACCCGTATAATGCATGTTGCTATGTGTTCATATGTGTTGGTGTCATTTCAGTGTTGGTTTACTGAAGAAAAGTATTCACGCAACCACTTCGTTCTTTAGTTGGAACACTACAGCTGAAGTTCATTCTTTAGTTGGAACACTACAGCTGAAGGTTTGACTGCTATTTAGACAGAGCTTTTTCATTTGTTTGTTCCACTACAACTTCAGAATATAGGGAGGAAGATCAGCCAATATTCTTCATCTTGTCTTCCTTATTCTGATACAGTATCAGGCCCATTGGGAGTCAGACTACATACACTGAAGAAAATAAACTTCATCTCTGGAGAGAGGTGTACGATATCCTCTAAGAAGGTAACAAAACTCTCTCATGTCTGTAGCTTTCATTTTAAAGAACACTACAGATTCTCTTTATAAATGCCAGACATGTTCGGGTGAGATCTTGGGAATTTACACAGAAAGTTTTAATTCTTAACTTGATATCAAGTGCAAAAGAATCTGTTTTATTCATTTGCTTTTGGAAGCTAGGGTTACTGATGAATCAAACCAAAACAAACAAAAAAAGAAACAAAAAAGAACATTTTAATCTTCGTCCCATGTTTTTTGGGTAGACCCTTTTGGAGCCTTAATTTCAACACTGCACTGAATTACTAACAAAATATACAAGGAGTCTACGAGTGAACTAGTGAGAGTTGATGAGTTTAGATTTGTCTAGAAACAACACAAACAAATAATCCAGCCTACAGAGAGAATCATCAGGCTGTAGTATTTGCAAAAATTACAGGACATAGTAGTGATACACAAACCATCAGCTGACATTACCATTACAAAACTGGACAAGTGTGACAGAGACCAATGCTAAAGAAAAAAAAAAACCCTGAAGTTATTCTTTTGTGTTCCTTCCTGGAGAGAAGACTGGCCAATGACTGGCCAACACTTGTTAATGACATCAGAATGACTGACAGAAACAGAAAAGAAGCCAAGTGAAATAATCAGGATGTGTTTTTTTGCTTTATGTGTGTATCAGTTTGTCCAGCAGTCTTGATCCATCATAGTTGCAGGACACTGGCAAACATTCATGTTTTAAAAAATGCTTAATTCAGATAGGTATGAAAATAATATTGATAGGAATTTACTTTAGAAAATACAGAGATTTAATGAAAGTGGTGACATGGATTCTTTAGGAGTATTAACTGGGTTGTGTTTAAGACCAAATTAATCAACTAGAAACATTTCCTAGTGGTGAGTATGTGTTGTTTGATAACAGTATGGGATTATAAGAAATAAAAGTCTAATTATAGACCACTGGCACTGTATGATATTGTTAAGAGCTACGGTACAATTTCATCTGAATTCCTGTAATTTTTTTATACTTGTCTTTTAGGGCTGAAGAACATTTTCCAGTGAACCATGGACTTCATACTCAAAAATAAGACAATCTTAGCTGAGATCCTGTCTGCTGCTACAAGCTTTATTCTCCAACATGTGCAGCAGAAGAAACTCATCTCTGATCATGACTACTATGAACTTAAAGGCCTATCTGAGAACCCTAATAAGATGACTGCTGAATTACTGGATAAACTGAGGGCCAGAGGGCAAGACACCCGTGAGAAATTTACTGACCTGCTGAAAGAGGAGTTCATTTGGGAACAGTACCCAAGGCTAAGAGAGCTTTTCCCTCCTGAGCCAACAGACTCTGTACCAGGTAACACCATTACCATAGACACTGTTGTCTTAACCAGACCAAACACAGTCTGAGATGTTACACACCTTTGAAGTAATCTTGTGATTGGGGCTCTTCAGAATGTACCTGCAAAAGGGAACTGAACCAAAGGTGCTAAAATGCCCTTTGTTCTACACTAGTTTCTTTTCTTCAGTTCACCTGTTCACTCTCAAAGACAATGTCTTAGCAGCATCGTCAGTATCTCGATGAGATGTTTTTAATTTTCCCAATACAGTCTAAACTATCAAAAACTAACTCACACCCATATATTTCAGAGGTATCAGCACTGTTTGTGTTTCTGATTTGCAAATGGTAATTATTCACGGTTAATTAGGGGAACTTAAGTAATTAATCAATCGACTCCAGTGTCAGAGGATATACAGTGGGATTAATGCTCCACAAATTGTTTGAATTAAATACAAATCTATTTTAACTATATTGTAATGTAGAGTTAATGATCAGTAAGACTCAGCCAAAAGTTTCTAGCATCACACATTCAAACCTATAGGAAGCATAAGAGACAACCAGATTGTCCTAAGGAGTACTTGATTTCAGTCTGACAAAAGAGTTAGAAACAGCATCACGTTTCCAAACTCACTGAGCCGCATTACTTGCTAAAATAACAGATGATTTATAGTGTGGCATGAAGCCCCTTACCTGCCCAATCTCCTGGTCAATGTCCACCTTCGCGTTTTTATAATTCTACTACAGCGTGGTCCTGTGGTGGGAGGGAAGAGCCATAGACAGCTAATCCAGCTCACTTGGAGCTCATAATCTGTCTTTGGTGTGAGGACTGGGATAGATTATAGGTTAAATAAAAGACACTTAATAAGGTGCAGTACATAAATCTCCTCTGACTAAAGCTAATCTGTTCACCTCCCTTCCCCATAAATAAATGAGCTGGCTGACAGATGCATCAAGCATTAAGCTCTTCAGTATTTTTTGTCTATCTTCTCGCAAGATCGTAGAAGGAGAGTATTCCCAAAATAAAAAAGAATAGGGAGGTCAAAGACTTTTTACTGGTTATTAGTTAATTTTATTATTATTATTATTATTATTTGTTCAAGAGTAAAACAATGCATCGGACTGATATTGGTATTGGCAGATAACCAAAGCTGCTGTATCGGTATCAGTATCGGAAGTAAAAAAGTGGTATCGGGACATCTCTACTTTGTAATATTAGGGGTTTTGCTAAATATATAGATAGACTGTTGTAGCACATGCAACATATGTATATTGTATTTTTGGTGGGGTGGGGATATACAGTATATTTCATTTGCTGATTTCCATTTTCTTTTATGTGTAAGTTTAACATGAATTTTGAAACTCTGGCATTTCTTTGACATTTCTTTGAAGTTTTGCCTGTGCCTTGTATTTAAATATATTTTTACAATGTGATTAGCTGAATTGCATTTCTCTCTCTTCATTACAAATAATTGTATTTATGTGTGCATGTGTTTGTGTTTGTGTGATTGTGTTTGTGTTTGTGTGCATGTGTTTGTGTTTGTGTGATTGTGTTTGTGTTTGTGTGCATGTGTTTGTGTGAATGTGTTTGTGTTTGTGTGTTTGTGTGATTGTGTTTGTGTTTGTGTGACTGTGTTTGTGTTTGTGTGCATGTGTGCTCTCTTGCCCCTCAACAGCACAAGAAGATCAAACAGACAGTGATTGTCTGTTGCCAGGTAAGTCAGTTGACCGCTGCTTTATTTCAGTAGATCATTGAAATAAATGATCTATTGATCATTGTCGAGCCATTATATTAAATACTAATATTTTATATTAGTTTCTGTGTCACAAATCAGCGAAATGACTGTCAAAACTAAAACCAAGGCCTGCCTTAACTAATGTGATCCCTGATAAAAGAGCCTAGTATGTAGACAGCTGCTTATAAGTAACTGAGTAATAGTATATGTAATGATAATGCATATTTGAGTTATTAACGTACTGACATATGTGACTTTAACCTGTTGATCGGTGAAGTGTAAAAACCTCAGCTGAATATAAGTTATGGATGATACCTTCAGCGTACTGCTGGTTTTTAATCGTTGTGGGAGCATTAACTGACCATTGCTCCTCAGGCAGCACCAGCAGAGGGTGGGCCCAAAAACTGTTACATGCAGACAATTTGCATTTTATCTAATAATGATTTGTGAGCGTCATTCACCAAATGTTCTCTCGTTCTCACTCTGTCTTGCTATCATATTTAGAAAAAAAGCGAAAAACAAGCGGAACAAACAGTGATTTAACGTTGTCAGGTGAGTCACCTGCTCTCTTCCCCTCTGTGTTGATATGTAAGATTTACATAATCCGCCCATGAATACAAAGTACTGTTGGTCTTTCATCCTTAAATTTTTTTTTTTTTACTTTACTTTTAAATGATGAGTGCGTCTAATCACCCCTATTCTCCAGTCAGCTTAAGCAGAGGATCAGTCTCTCTTTTTTTCAATGCTGAGACACAAGCAAGAAATAATTAACAATTAATAATTAATAATTAACAGTATAAAACATGTTCAATCGGTCACTCACAGTAGACCCTAGTCAAAAGTGCTTAGTTTAAGTAAGCCTTTTGGACAGCTGTTGTTTTGGAACAAACAGCTGGCAAGGATAACCGTGTTAATTAATTTGTACCAAATAGTTGTTTGTTGTTGTTTTTACATTTTTAATGTAAATTACAGATTTTATCAAATTGACTAGGTCCTTGAATAAGTATGTGTTGGATCTCATATTTAACAAAACTAAATAAACCATTAAGGTCATTAAAGCAAAGTTTTATCCTTGTTTCCTGATAAAAGAGCCCAGTATATAGACACTCATAAGTAACTGAGTAATAGTATATGTAATGATAATGCATATTTGAGTTATTAACGTACTGACATATGTGACTTTAACCTGTTGATCAGTGAAGTGTAAAAACCTCAGCTGAGTATAAGTTATGGATGATACCTTCAGTGTACTGCTGGTTTTTAATCGTTGTGGGAGCATTAACTGACCATTGCTCCTCAGACAGCACCAGCAGAGGGTGGGCCCAAAAACTGGGACATGCAGACAATTTGCATTTTATCTAATAATGATTTGTGAGTGTCATTCACCAAATGTTCTCTCGTTCTCACTCTGTCTTGCTATCATATTTAGAAAAAAAGCGAAAAACAAGCGGAACAAACAATGATTTTACGTTGTCAGGTGAGTCATCTGCTCTCCTCCCCTCTGTGTTGATATGTAAGATTTACATAATCCGCCCATGAATACAAAGTACTGTTGGTCTTTCATCCTTAATTACTATTTTTTTCTTTTACTTTACTTTTAAATGATGAGTTTATTTAATCCAGCTCACTTTGAGCTCATAATCTGTCTTTGGTGTGAGGATTGGGATAGATTATCGGTTAAATAAAAGACACTTAATAAGGTGCACTACTCTGACTAAAGCTAATCTGTTCACCTCCCTTCCCCATAAATAACTGAGCTGGCTGACAGATGCATCAAGCATTAACCTCTTCAGTATTTTTTGTCTTTCTTCACGAAAGATCGTGCATTTAATCACCCCTATTCTCCAGTCAGCTTAAGCAGAGGACCAGTCTCTTTTTTTCAATGCTGAGACACAAGCAAGAAATAATTAACAGTATAAAACATGTTCAATCGGTCACTCACAGTAGACCCTAGTCAAAAGTGCTTAGTTTAAGTAAGCCATTTGGACAGCTGTTGTTTTGGAACAAACAGCTGGCAAGGATAACCATGTTAACTAATTTGTACCAAATAAATGTCTGTTGTTGTTTTTACATTTTTAATGTAAATTACAGATTTTATCAAATTGACTAGATCCTTGAATCAGTATGTGTTTGATTTCATATTTAACAAAACTAAATAAACCATTAAGGTCATTAAAACAAAATTTTATCCTTGTTTCACATATCAACAGGTCTAACTTGGGCAAAATTAGAGCAGTATATATCACAGCCTGGAAATGGCGAGAAACTCATTGAAAACCTAGAGAAGAAACTTCTGGCCGATACGATGAGTAAACTGGAAGCTGACTTAAAAAGTAAAACGCCAAAGGGAAATTTGAGTTTGAACTTTGAAGCCATATATAAGCTTGAAACAAATAGAGAGCTCACATCATTTCTCAAACCTGGGAACGGAAGGAAATTTCCTAAAATAGTCATTGGAACATTCTTTAACCTTCGCAAAGACCGTGAGGTAAAGACACACATTCCTAAAGAAGCTAGAAGACAGCAAAAGCGCAGTTTGAGACCTAATGAAGACTCTAATTTAAATGGTAATGCATATGTCAGCTCTTACCAGGGTGGTTCTGCAACCCCTAATCAACAGGCGGGAGAAAACAGGCATATATCTAAATCGGTTAAGAAGCAGGAATCATTATGTTCTACGGACAGCATAAAGGAAGAATTTCAAACAGAGCAAACTGTCGATGCCCCAAAGATGAGCAGCCCTCCTTTGGCTGAAAAAGGACAAAGACCTGAAGTAGATGGAGCACATCCACAGGCTAATACTAACTGTGAAACTATGACTGAGAAAGACTGTCCAGAATCTGTCCAGGACTCTGAATGCAGTTCTTACAATGACTCTGTTTTAAACAGCAGTGGATATGGATCCCTCAGTGGATCAACAACTGAGGCCAGTCAAAGCAGTGCCTACAACTCAGTGGATGCAGAAGAGCAAAGTGACCAACCTTCACAGGATCCAAAGGATGTTTCAGAAAAGGCAGTCAGTGAAAGGGAGAGATCAGATCAGGGTGGGAAATTGCAAGAAGCACGCAAGCAAAGGATACAAATAAACAAATGTATTTGTGACTGGGCGAGAGGGGAAAGCACCAGACAAGGGAAGAGCTTACGTGAAATATTAAATTGTATATTAATTTTTGACAGGGTAGAAAATGAAAATCATCCTTGTCTTATAGCTGAGAACTGTTACGTGTTCCAGGATAGCCAAAATGATGAGCGATGCATTCTTGTCCCGATGGACCAGATGCTTAAATCAAAGAAGTCCAAAGCCATGGTGCAATACCAAATGGGTGTATGCAACACTCAGAAGGCCATTGTTCTCTTTCCAGACAATTCTGAACAACTGATCAATAATGTCATCAATAATGATGGCTCCTTTCTTGAAACTGTGAAGTTCTGGGAGAAGTTTGTTCATGAAGTCCTTGCCCCTACTCTTGCAGTATACAAAAAAATTCAGAAGGAACAGCTGATTTCAGAAGGAGGAGCTGATGTCAGAGATGATTCCTCACCATAGATGTGATGATTTGTCCTGTACCCTACTAATAGCCTGTGTGAGAACTGGACTGTGACGATGGAGAGGAGGATTTCTGGGCAGTTATAAAACTGTTGGTTTCTTCTGCTGAAAGTCTGATCTCTTCCCTTTTGCTCTTACTCTTACTCTGATTCGGTCTCTGCAACTCACTACCATTATGGGTTTTTTGTCCCTTATACTATGTTTCTGATAGCACTTGTCTTCTTATATTTGGATTGTAAGCTCTCTTTATTCTTCTATATGATTTTAAAGTCTACTTCATTAAATTTTTAAAATGTGTTATTATTCAGACTCTGGTTGATTTCTTATTAATTTTGTATTATCCCATTTGGAATATGCATCAAGTTTCATAACGTGCATACATGAATCAGCTTAATGATCCTGTTAGTTCAATCATTGACCCCACCTGTTTTCTGTTAGTTTTTCCTCATTTAACTGTGTATAAGTACTCCTTAATTTTCTCTGTTTCTTTGTCTGGTATC
The DNA here is from genome assembly GCF_902362185.1 of Chanos chanos. Lineage (NCBI taxonomy): Eukaryota > Metazoa > Chordata > Actinopteri > Gonorynchiformes > Chanidae > Chanos > Chanos chanos. The sequence goes on along the minus strand of NC_044501.1, from coordinate 2,197,616 downwards.
GTTTGGAGTTCACCCCCGTGTCATACTGATTTTTCTGCCTGCCTTATTTGCCAAGACCCTCACACTGTAAGAAACTCTTTTGTTACGTTGGCTGCACCTAAAGAATCCACTGACCTGCACTTGCATCCAGCCTTTTTTGCACAGCATGACGCATGAAAAGCCATCAAGACCAATGTAGCTTTGGAAGGACTTCTTTCTGTAACGGAGTTTTGTATATCTGCCTTTCCTTTTCCAGTCCTATCTTCTACAGGGCAAATAAAGAGGAAACATCACAATCAGATGTGCTTAGTAGCTGGCTAACCAAACAGGGTATTGCAATTGTTTTTCAACTGAACAGGCAGTGTGCCCCATCCCCCCACCCCACTCCCAGAAGCCAACTCAGACAGCTCTAAGGGCCTGTGATCGTTATGACATTGGCTGAGATTCTAGTAGTTGCCGTGTCAGTCGCTGACAAGATCTAGAGCAAAGCCAGGAGAGTGCCTATTACCCGTTTGTCACTTTAATACTTGGACAGCAATTAGCAATTGCAGCTTCGAGCTTGAGCCTTCTATCTATACCACCCTTCTCCACTGACTACCGCCATCATGAACTACCTTACTATCTTTGGGTTGTCAGGGTGGGAGGTGCAAACTGGAGCTGGTGCAGCAAGAACTGGGCTCCTGTCGCTGAGGTCAGTACTTCGCAAAACAGGTTTCAGTCTTAGAGGAGCCATCTCATGTGCACGTTCTCATATGACAGAGCTAATTACCATGCATCCTCTAAGATAGTCCAGCCTGACCTGTGTTTCAAAAGCTGAAGATCAATGAGTAATTAGTATACCTTGTACTTGCGCAAACAGTAGCTCATATTCTAAAATGTTAACAGCACACAACAAACTATTATTGAGAGAGTATACCCCAAAAGAGACGGCATAGTTGTGAATGCGTTTTCTGTTCTTCCTTGAAAAAGCTTGACTTCGTGCCATTTAATCGTGGCAGTAGGGGTTTTGCTATCTTGAAGCTCTAAAGGTTGGTTAGCCTTAGACACCACTGGTGCTCAAGGGGCGAGGGTTAGGGTTCTCCTCCACCACAAGGTTCTGTTTTAGGCCCACTGCTTTTTTCTTCATATATGCTGCCTCTAGGTAATACTATTCGTAAACACGGTATTAGCTCCCACTGCTATGCTGATGAAACACAGTTGTATGTCTCAATGAAACCAGACGAGGGACACCAGCTTAACAAAATTGAGGAATGTGCAAAGGATATTAGGCACTGGATGCTTACTAACTTCCTCTCACTTAACTCTGAAAAGACAGAAGTACTTGTACTAGGATCACGTGCAGCTAAGAATAAGCTTTCCGATCACATAGTAACTTTGGATGGCCTTTCTCTTTCATCATGTGCAGCAGTAAAAGACCTTGGTGTAATTATTGACTCCAGTCTTTCATTTGAAGCTCATGTAGATAACATTACAAGGATAGCCTTCTTTCATCTTAGAAATATTAACAGGATAAGAAATGCATTGTCATTTCAAGAGGCTGAAAACTTGGTTCATGCTTTCATTACCTCTAGGTTAGACTACTGTAATGCCTTACTGTCTGGATGTTCTAATAGGTGTATAAATAAGCTGCAGTTCAGAGTGCAGCAGCCAGAGTTCTTACTAGAACCAAAAAATATGACCAAATCACTCCTATCTTATCCACCCTGCACTGGCTCCCAGTCAAATCTTGTATTGGTTATAAAATGTTACTATTAACCTAGAGAGTACTAAATGGTCTTGCGCCACAGTACCTGCGCGAACTCCTGGTCTTTTATGATCCACCACGCCTACTTAGTTCAAAAGGTACAGGCTATTTGTTGGTACCTCGAGTTCTGATGGCTACAGCAGGGGGCAGATCCTTCTCTTACAGAGCCCCACAGTTATGAAACAGCCTCCCAATTAATGTTCGAGACTCAGACACAGTCTCTATGTTTAAGTCAAGGCTGAAAACTTATCTGTTTAGCCAAGCCTTTTGCTAACAGCTGCTTACGAGGTAAAGGAGCAGATCTGGAGGGTTCTTGGGCATAGAATGTTTGGTGAACTGGGATGTTTGGATGCTGTTGCCCCCCCACTCTAACACTCAGGTTTGTTGACGGTGGAGTGGGTGGCCGCCTTGTGTCTCAGAGTGCCCTCATGTCTCTCTCTCTCTCTCTCTCTCTCTCTCTCTGTTGAGCCACACATGCTACTCCTGAGATACCAGTGATCCTGACTCCTCCTGCCCTCCGGACTGATCCATCCTGGTGTTCTCGTCTTTCATCCCCCTGTCAGCCTCCTGTCAGCATCGCCATCCCCTTTGTTCATGCTCTAATTTACTTGCAATTGTAACTGCCCGTTGGGTCGGCACCTATTGCACACCTGTCTGGCCAAGAAGGGGTCTCCTCTCTCTGTGGTCCTTCTCAAGATTTCTCCCATTTTCCCATTTTTTTCTTGCCCGCCATGAGGATTCAGATTAAGTCAGGTGGTGCCGTCCTGTTTTGATTTTGACTATTGTGGCCTGTAAAACCCTTTGAGACTGTAAACAGTGATATTGGGCTCTAAATAAACTTGAAACTTGAAGCTGTAGCCTTAGTTCTACAATCAGTGAACTGTCCCCTGAGAGAACTGGACCTGAGTAACAATGATCATCAGGATTCAGGAGTGAACCTGATCTCTTCTGCACTTGAGAATTCACACTGTAAACTGGAGACACTAGCGTAAGAATCAGTCAACAGCCAAAAAATATGCTTTTTCTGTTATTTTGTCCTTGCTTTTCCATCTGTGAATCAGCGCTCTTATAAATGAGTTAAATAGAGTACTAGGCCATGTTTCATTGTTTAAATGAACAGCATTGTACGGCATGAATGGCTTGTTTTCATTTTTTCCTTTCGTTATTTACATGGCAGCAATCACCTCTTATTCCATACAAACTTGTTGATGTAGCTCAGCTAACAGGTATATTAGCTCCAAAATGTATGACAGTCAGGTGAGAGTGGGAAAACACAATTGCACTGCCGTAGACTCCTGGTACACTTAACGTATTTAAATTTACCTCTGTTGCTTAACCAAATTTTACACTATTTTTTAAACAAAGCTGATACACAACTGATACAGCCAGAGAGTGGAAGAAACTTTTTTCTGGATTTTTTCTTGTGTTTCTTGTTACCTCAGCTTGGTTCTGGTGCCTCTGTATCGTGTTTTTTTACCTCTGCCTGTTTTTTTGGATTGTGTTTTTGCCTAGTGTTTTTTGGAACTTCTGCCTGGTTTTTCTGATTCTCTGTGCCTGATTTTCTCTGCCTGTTTTTGACTACCGCTTTTGTCTCTGCCCACCAGTAGCGTCATTGTTATTTTGTCTTTTGGATTTTTTGGAAAGAAGGACTTCATTAAACATCTGTTAAATTTCGTTCTGTCCTCTGAGTCTGCTTTTGGGTCCTCACTCTACCAGGCCTCACCGGCCCTAACATTTTCTTTTCCTTCACAAACCTGCTGTACCTGAGTTTCTGTACCTTTCAGTGCATGAAAGAATTATTCATCTTTCCAGTGCTCCTTCATTCTTACTCTATCTCCCCACACCTCTTCCTCTCTCTCTCTCTCTCTCTTTAGGTTGTCTGGATGTGTAGTGACAGAGGAAGGCTGTTCCCCTCTGTCTTCATCTCTCAGTTCAAACCCCTCACACCTGACAGAGCTGGATCTGAGATACAATCACCCAGGAGACTCAAGATTGAAGTGTCTCTCTACACAGATGGAACAGGAGACTCAAGAGTGAAGTGCAGATGCGGGTGATGGGATGGGATGGGATGGGATGGGATGGGATGGGATGGGTCCCGACAATACACAAAAGATTTCATCACCTTCTACCAAAACATCTTTCAGAGCACATTTTGTAAAGTTACACTGTATCTCCCTTCATTGTTTTGACAGGTGTTTATCTGGATGGATATTTTGTCTCTGGCATCAGTATGGATGTCCCTGAGGAGATGGAGTAGTGTTACGCTGACTCTAAAATCAAAAACTGGCTATTTGTCATGAGTATTGATCAGCTCCAAACAGACAGACAGCAACCATCAGAATCAAGTTGTCTGTCTTGAGAGAGAGATACAGTATCTCCAAGAATGACACTTGAACTTCTTGGAGTTCACCACTTCTTGGAGTTCAGAGGTCCATATTAGATGAGTCAGGACTCGTGACTTCTCCAACCCTGTTTGGTCAGGCTGACAGCAGCTTGTCCCTGACCAGGAAAGAGGAAGTGAAAAGGGCTGACAGTGCATTCAGACTGCTGTCTACTCTTCCTCTGAGTTTTAATAGGGACTTGGTTCTCACCATGTGCACTGGTTGGGACTACCATTCTTCGACAATGTCATGCAGCAGCGGCATCTTCCATACAGTGCCATGAAACGTCTGTTTTTCTGTGTGTGTGTGTGTGTGTGTGTGTGTGTGTGTGTGTGACTGTGAGGGCTGCTGCATGTAAACATTGTGTATGTGTGTGTCCTCAATTAGGTACAGAGTCGAAAGTTTCATCCGTTCAAATACTCTTTGTGTGTTGTAAACATTCCCCAAAATTGCACTGTAGGTTTAGACAACCTAATTCAAGCTATGCAAGTGTTACCGACTCTGCATTGTGTTTGACACTGGACTCGAACCGGCAACCCTCGGGATTGGAGGCGGGCGTGCTAGCAAGGAGGCTAAAACCCAAGGGCGCTAATAATAGTCTCTAAGGTATCGGGGGAGTGAGGTATACTCACTGCGCAGCACTCTACTTGCTGGCTACTGTTACACAAGCACTTCACAGTAAATGCACCATCAGAAAGTTTTTAAAACCACCTTAAATACAGGATTCAAAGAGCTGTATCCAATTGTGAGTCTGGATGAGCAGCTTGATTTCTGAGCTCAAGCTGAAATGTGAAAAACATTTTATGTCTTTTTGGGACATAGTCGTCTTAAGAAACTCTCCAGCAAGCAACCTGAAAACTGCACCAATGAGGAAGTTTGGTTAGAGTCACTTCTCTGTGGTTAGCAGACAACTCGATCTTCTGTTTTCCCACAATCCTCTCCTTTCTCATAACTCTAAACTCCTGGTTTAGAGTCATGATTTAGGATTTGTGACTTTCGGTGTGTGTGTGTCAGAAACCGTTGTGTTGATAGTGTTTGACAAAAAGGTGTAATTGAAGGTGACAGATGAGGGAATAGACAATGAAAGGTTGGTGTGTTCTCTGGGCCTGTCATGACATGTGTTGAACAGTCCTGATGGTTATAAATTAGTCTGACAGGGAATTGACATTGTCAGTCATTTGCGTTGTGCGTGTGACTGAGTCGAACCTAAAAAAGCTGCCATATAAACAGTGAGACTGTTTAAGGAAAACTGTCCATCTCTCTTCCTTTCAAAATACCCTAAATAAAGGAGGAAATTCTCTCCAAATACAACTGAAATGGGCCTTTGGCCCATTTGTGTCTGTGTGCGTGTGTGTGTGTGTGTGTGTGTGTGTGTGTGTTGACTTGGGTGAGATGTGTTTTGTATCAATCATTCAGTCCTTTCTGAGCTGAACCAGCAAATGAAAAGTGAAAGTACATTTTCTGGAAATGTGGAATAGGCCCAGAGTCATTTACATTCTGTAATTTGTATGGATCCAGGATCTTGTATTGAGTCACTACACAGATATGTGTGTGTGTTTGTGTGTGTGTGTGTGTGTGTGTGTGTGTGTGTGTGTGTGTATCCAAGTTGTGTTGTCAGGCAGTTAGACAGTTACTCTTTGAACCTGAGTTGTAGTTGTGCTCTGATAACAGCTGACAGAAGTTTAGAGAAAAACAAATAAAGACTGGGATATTTTATGGAAAAGTGATTAAAACTTTAAACATATTTCATATGTTCTGAGGCTGGAGATCATTTTGTAATTCAATTTGTCCATTGTGGGGAAAAAGAACATGGACTCTCTCCCCCACCTGACAGGAGATAACATATTTGTCTTTTTCATTTCATTTGAGTGACATGTCTGACTGCTCACTGAACACTAAGGTTCATGTGTATTTAGCCCTGTTTAATTGCTCATTTACAGTAAGAGGTCAGACTTCTGTATATGGCCCTGTTTAATTGCTCATTTACAGTAAGAGGTCAGACTTGTGTATATGGCCCTGTTTAATTGGCCATTTACAGTAAGAGGTCAGACTTGTGTATATGGCCCTGTTTAACTGGCCATTTACAGTAAGAGGTCAGACTTGTGTATATGGCCCTGTTTAACTGGCCATTTACAGTAAGAGGTCAGGCTTGTGGAACTTCAAGGTCAAATCCACCTTCCCCTCCCTTCCCCCTCATTCTCTGCACTCTCTCTCTCCTTCTCTCTCACATACATTAATTCACACGGCTAAACAAAGTTCATGATTCAACCTCACACAGGGCTGGACTTTATGCTGAATATTGGGGTCAACTGAGGATTGTTCAGAGACTTGGAGGAGATCTGGGTGATTTGATCTTGTGAGTATTCCCAATTTTGAATCTATAGATACACTGCTAAGATTATAATTTGAAATGAAGATACCATGTAGTTTGATTTCAACAGTAAAACAGATTATGAAATACATATGTATTTTTTAAAATGTAATCTATGAAAGAAAATGAATCGTGGCCTCATTAGGACTAAGTAAATAGTTAGTAAATAATAAAGATTTCCTCCTGAGGTTCTCCTGAACTTTACTCAGTGTCATAAGGCATTCTCTCTGTCATATCCAGTCTTTCCTGATTCACCGGACTCACGTATGTGTTTGTACTCGAGTCACCTGGAAATGCTGAGTTACTCTTGTGCAACAAGTTCAACCGATATTATGCATGTTCATATGTGTTATTTCAGTGTTGGTTTACGGTAGAAAAGTAATCACACAACCACTTCATTCTTTAGTCGGAACAGCACAACTGAAGGCTTCGCTAGTATTTAGAGCTTGTTTGAACTTGACAAGCAAGATGACAGTTCTGTAATCCTGATAGTAGGACATATGTCAGATGGTTCACTTAAGCTACACTGCTATATGGGACAGATACATTAATGTTGTTTTACAATGTATGAGAAAGACTATACACTATATGGAGAGATGCATAAATGCTATTTTTTATGGTATGTGGAGACGCTACACAAAGTAATTGCTATTATTATTGTGTGGCAAATGCACATGACCTTTTTCAGAAAGATTATCTTGTGAATAAGACTTACTGGGGACACTACTGTCTGATCATTAGGAGAGATTCACATCTCAGTCTATGAATATGAGTTCTGAGAATTGTATCTTTGACCACCTGATGAATGTGAAAAGATTTTACAAGCAGAAACAAGCCCCTGACTCTGTAGTGAAGTTGAAAAGCAGCCAGTGTGTGTGTGTGTGTGTGTGTGTGTGAGAGAGAGAGAGAGAGAGAGAGAGAGAGAGAGAAAGTGTGTGTTTATGTGTATGTGCGTGTGTGTACGTGTGTGTTTGCGCGCGTATATGTGTGGGCGTGAGTGTGTGTGTGTTGACTTGGGTGAGTTGTGTTTTGCATCAATCATTCAGTCCTTTCTGAGCTGAACCAGCAAATGAAAAGTGAAAGTAAATTTTCTGAAAATGTGGAATCGGCCCAGAATCATTTACATTCTGTAATTTGTATGGATCCAGGATCTTGTATTGAGTAATTACATAGATATGTGGGTGTGGGTGTGGGTGTGGGTGTGGGTGTGGGTGTGCGTGCACATGCGTGTCTGTGAGTGTGTGTGTGTGTGTGTGTGTGTGTGTGTGTGTATCTAAGGTGTGTTTGTCAGTCAGTTAGACAGTTACTCTTTGAACCTGAGTTGTAGCTGTGCTCTGATAATGACTGACAGAAGTTTAGAGAAAAACAAATAAAGACTGGGATATTTTATAGAAAAGTGATTAAAACTTTAAACATATTTCATATGTTCTGAGGCTGGAGATCGTTTTGTAATTCAGTCTGTCCATTGTGGGGAAAAAGAACATGGACTCTCTCCCCCACCTGACAGGAGATAACACAGGTGTCTTTTTCATTTCATTTGAATGACATGCCTGACTGCTAACTGAACACTAAGGTTCATGTGTATTTAGCCCTGTTTAATTGGTCATTTACAGTAAGAGGTCAGACTTGTGGAACTTCAAGGTCAAATCCACCTTCCCCTCCCTTCCCCCTCATTCTCTGCACTCTCTCTCTCTCCTTCTCTCTCACATACACTAATTCACACTGCTAAACAAACTTCATGATTCAACCTCACACAGGGCTGGACTTTATGCTGAATATTGGGGTCAACTGAGGATTGTTCAGAGACATGGAGGAGATCTGGGTGATTTGATCTTGTATGTGAGTATTCCCAATTTTGAATATATAGATAATCTTAGCAGTGTATCATTTTAAATGAAGATAACATGTAGTTTGTAGTTTCCTGAGGTTGTCCTGAGCTGTGCTTGGTGTCATAAGGCATTCTCTCTGTCATACCCAGTCTTTCCCAATTCACTGGACTCATGTATGTGTTTGAACTCCACTCACCTGCAAAATGCTGTGCTCTTCATGTACAACCAGTTTAACCAGTATCATGCATGTTGCTATGTGTTGGTTAACTGAAGAAAAGTATTCACGCAACCACTTCATTCTTTAGTGAGAACACCACAGCTGAAGTTCATTCTTTAGTCAGAACACCACAGCTGAAGTTCATTCTTTAGTCAGAACACCACAGCTGAAGTTCATTCTTTAGTCAGAACACCACAGCTGAAGGTTTGACTGCTATTTAGACAGAGCTTTTTTCATTTGTTTGTTTCACTACAACTTCAGCCCCTGACTCTGCACTCTGTAGTGAAGTTGAAAAGCAGCCAGTCTGTGTGCGTGTGTGTGTGTGTTTGTGTGCATATATATATATGTGTATGTGTGTGTGTGTGCGTGTGGGTGTGTGTTCAGGTATCTGCACATCTGTGTGTTTGCGTATATCTCTTTGAATGACAATTCTCTTATGAATTTTCCCTGTCATTGAACATGCTTTTTATTTCTCATAAATCCTGATTATGTCTGACTGGCCTTCGTAACACTGATAAAACATGACCTCATTTGCAAATACTTACTGATGAAAAGTCAGTCCATTTAGATTTCACTCTGAGTCTGGAGCTGAAGAAGAGATGGCACATGGAGGTCTTTTCTTTGGGAATTTTTGAAAGGAAGAGAGGTGGACAGTTTTCCTCCTGCATTTCTTATTGTTACCTCAGAGAGCACAGTGTCCCACTGTGTGGGCAACCTTCATTCAAATGTCTTCTTTTTTTAAGTATGGAAGGTTTTAACAGAACCTCAGGGTCTTTCTTTAACAATTCATGGGACACATGTATGTGTTTGAACTCCACTCACCTGCAAAATGCTGTGCTCTTTATGTACAACCAGTTTAATCAGTATCATGCATGTTGCTATGTGTTGGTGTCATTTCAGTGTTGGTTTACTGAAGAAAAGTAATCACACAACCACTTCGTTCTTTAGTTGGAACACTACAGCTGAAGTTCATTCTTTAGTTGGAACACTACAGCTGAAGGTTTGACTGCTATTTAGACAGAGCTTTTTCATTTGTTTGTTCCACTACAACTTCAGAATATAGGGAGGAAGATCAGCCAATATTCTTCATCTTTTCTTCCTTGTTCTGATACAGTTGCAGGTCCATTGGGAGTCAGAGTGCATACACTGAAGAAAACAAACTTCATCTCTGGAGAAAGGTGTACGATATCCTCTAAGAAGGTAACAAAACTCTCTCAGATCTGTAGCTTTCATTTTAAAGAACACTACAGATTCTCTTTATAAACGCCAGACATGTTTGGGTGAGATCTTGGGAATTTACACAAAGTTTTCATTCTTAACTTTATATTAAGTGCAAAAGAATTTGTTTTATTCATTTGTTTTGGAAACTATGGTCACTGGTGAATCAAACCAAAACAAACAAAAAAAAGAATGAAAAAAAGAGCATATTAATCTTCGTCCCATGTTTTGTGCGTAGACTCTTTTGGAGCCTTAATTTCCACACTGCACTGAATTACTAACAAAATTTACAAGGAGTGTACTAGTGAACTAGTGAGAGTTAATGAGTTTAGATTTGTCGAGATACAACAGAAAAAAAATAATCTAGCCTACAGAAAGAATCATCAGGCTGTAGCATTTGCATAAATTACAGGACATAGTAGTGATACACAAACCATCAGTTGACATTACCATTACAAAACTGGACCAGTGGGAATTTATTCTTTTGTGTTCCCTCCTGATGAGAAGACTGGCCAATGACTGGCCAGCACTTGTTAATGACATCAGAATGACAGAAACAGAAACAGAAAAGACAAGTGAAATAATCAGGATGTGTTGTTTTTCTTTATGTGTGTATCAGTTTGTCTAGCAGTCTTGATCCATCATAGCAACAGGACACTGACAAATAGTCATGTTTTAAAAAATGCTAAATTCAGATAGGTATGAAAATAATATTGATAGGAATTTACTTTAGAAAATACAGAGATTTAATGAAAGTGGTGACATGGATTCTTTAGGAGTATTAACTGGGTTGTGTTTAAGACCAAATTAATCAACTAGAAACATTTCCTAGTGGTGAGTATGTGTTGTTTGATAACAGTATGGGATTATAAGAAATAAAAGTCTAATTATAGACCATTGGCACTGTATGATATTGTTAAGAGCTACGGTACAATTTCATCTGAATTCCTGTAATTTTTTTTATACTTGTCTTTTAGGGCTGAAGAACATTTTCCAGTGAACCATGGACTTCATACTTGACAATAAGACAGTCTTAACTGAGATCCTCTCTGCTGATACAGACTTTATTCTCCAACATGTGCAGCAGGAGAAACTCATCTCTGATCGTAACTACAACGAACTTAAAAGCCTATCTGAGCACCCTAATAAGATGACTGCTGAATTACTGGATAAACTGAGGGCCAAGGGGGAAGACACCCGTGAGAAATTTACTGACCTGCTGAAAGAGGAGGTCATTTTGGAACAATATCCAAGGCTAAGAGAGTTTTTCCCTCCTCAGTCAACAGGCTCTGTACAAGGTAACATTATTACAATAGACACTGTTGTCTTAGCAGCATTGTCAGTATCTCGATGAAATGTTTTTAATTTTCCCAATACAGTCTACACTGTCAAAATCTAATTCACACTCAGTTATTTCAGAGGTATCAACACTGTCTGTGGTTCTGATTTGCAAATGGTAATTATTCGCGGTTAATTAGGGGAACTTAAGTAATTAATCAATCGACTCCAGTGTCAGAGGATATACAGTGGGATTAGTGCTCCACAAATTGTTTGAATTAAATACAAATTTATTTTAACTATACTGTAATGTAGAGTTAATGATCAGTTAGACTCAGCCAAAAGTTTCTAGCATCAAACATTCAAACCTATAGGAACCATAAGAGACAACCAGATTGTCCTAAGGAGTACTTGATTTCAGTCTGACAAAAGAGTTAGAAACAGCATCACGTTTCCAAACTCACTGAGCCGCATTACTTGCTAAAATAACAGATGTTTTATAGTGTGGCATGAAGCCCCTTACCTGCCCAATCTCCTGGTCAATGTCCACCTTTGTGTTTTTATAATTCTACTTGAGCAAGGTTCTGAGGTGGGAGGGAAGAGCCCATAGACAGCTAATCCAGCTCACTTGGAGCTCATAATCTGTCTTTGGTGTGAAGATAGGGATAGATTATAGGTTAAATAAAAAACACGTAATAAGGTGCAGTACATAAATCTCCTCTGACTAAAGCTATGCTGTTCACCTCCCTTCCCCATAAACAACTGAGCTGGCTGACAGATGCCTCAAGCATTGACCTCTTCAGTATTTTTTGTCTTTCTTCTCGCAAGATCGTAGAGGGAGAGTATTCCTAAAAAAAAAAAAGAAGAAGAATAGGGAAGTCAAAGTCTTTTTACTGGTTATTAGTAAATTTTATTATTATTGTTATTATTATTATTATTATTATTATTGTTATTATTATTATTATTTGTTCAAGAGTAAAACAATGTATCGGACTGATATTGGTATTGGCAGATAACCAAAGCTGCTGTATCGGTATCAGTATCGGAGGTGAAAAAGTGGTATTGGGACATCTCTATTTTGTAATATTAGAAGTTTGACTAAATATATTGATAGACTGTTGTAGCACATGTAACATATGTATATTGTATTTTTTGGTGGGGTGGGGATATACAGTACATTTCATATGCTGATTTCCATTTTCTTTTATGTGTAAGTTTAACATGAATTTTGAAACTCTGGCATTTCTTTGACATTTCTTTGAAGTTTTGCCTGTGCCTTGTATTTAAATATATTTTTACAATGTGATTAGCTGAATTGCATTTCTCTCTCTTCATTCCAAATAATTGTATTTATGTGTGCATGTGTTTGTGTTTGTGTGATTGTGTTTGTGTTTGTGTGCATGTGTGCTCTCTTGCCCCTCAACAGCACAAGAAGATCAAACAGACAGTGATTGTCTGTTGCCAGGTAAGTCAGTTGACCGCTGCTTTATTTCAATAGATCATTGAAATAAATGATCTATTGATCATTGTTGAGCCATTATATTATATATTAAAAATTTATATTAGTTTCTGTGTCACAAACCGGTGAAATGACTGTCAAAAGTAAAACCAAGGCCTGTCTTAACTAATGTGATCCCTGATAAAAGAGCCTAGTATGTAGAAAGCTGCTTATAAGTAACTGAGTAATAGTATATGTAATGATAATGCATATTTGAGTTATATGTACTGACATATGTGACTTTAACCTGTTGATCGGTGAAGTGTAAAAACCTCAGCTGAATATAAGTTATGGATGATACCTTCAGCGTACTGCTGGTTTTTAATCGTTGTGGGAGCATTAACTGACCATTGCTCCTCAGGCAGCACCAGCAGAGGGTGGGCCCAAAAACTGGGATGTGTAGACAATTTGCATTTTATCTAATAATGATTTGTGAGTGTCATTCACCAAATGTTCTCTCGTTCTCACTCTGTCTTGCTATCATATTTAGAAAAGAAGCGAAAAACAAGTGGAACAAACAATGATTTTACGATGTCAGGTGAGTCACCTGCTCTCCTCCCCTCTGTGTTGATATGTACATTTTACATAATCCGCACATGAATACAAAGTACTGCTGGTCTTTCATCCTTAATTATTTTTTTTTTTACTTTACTTTTAAATGATGAGTGCATTTAATCATCCCTATTCTTCAGTCAGCTTAAGTAGAGGACCAGTCTCTTTTTTTCAATGCTGAGACACAAGCAAGAAATAATTAATAGTATAAAGCATGTTCAATCGGTCACTCACAGTAGACCCTAGTCATACCGAAAAGTGCTTAGTTTAAGCCATTTGGACAGTTGTTGTTTTGGAACAAACAGCTGGCAAGGATAACCATGTTAACTAATTTGTACCAAATAGTTGTTTGTTGTTGTTGGTTTTACATTTTTAAGATAAATTACAGATTTTATCAAATTGACTAGGTCCTTGAATCAGTATGTGTTTGATTTCATATTTAACAAAACCAAATAAACCATTAAGGTCATTAAAACAAAATTTTATCCTTGTTTCACATATCAACAGGTCTAACTTGGGCAAAATTAGAGCAGTATATATCACAGCCCGGAAACGGCCAGAAACTCATTGAAAACCTAGAGGAGAAACTTCTGCCCAATGAGATGAGTACATTGGAAGCTGACTTAAAAAGTAAAATGCCAAAGGGAAATTTGAGTTTGAACTTTGAAGCCATATATAAGCTTGAAACAAATGGAGAGCTCCTAGAATTTCTCAAACCTGGGAACAGAAGGAAATTACCTAAAAAAATCATTGGAACATTCTTTAACCTTCGCAAAGACCGTGAAGTGGGGGAAGAGACGCACGTTCCAAAGGATGTTTCAGAAAAGGCAGTCAGTGAAAGGAAGAGATCAGATCAGGGTGGGAAATTGCAAGAAGCATGCAAGCAAAGGATACAAATAAACAAATGTATTTGTGACTGGGCAAGAGGGGAAAGCACCAGACAAGGGAAGAGCTTACGTGAAATATTAAATTGCATATTAATTTTTGACAGGGCAGAAAATGAACAACATCCTCGTCTTATAGCTGAGAACTGTTACGTGTTCCAGGATAGCCAAAATGATGAGCCATTAATTCTTGTCCCAAATGCCCAGATGCTTAAATCAAAGAATGAGTTAGATAAGAAGTCCAAAGCTATGGTGCAATACCAAATGGGTGTATGCAACACTCAGAAGGCCATTGTTCTCTTTCCAGACAATTCTGAACAACTGATCAATAATGTCATCAATAATGATGGCTCCTTTCTTGAAACTGTGAAGTTCTGGGAGAAGTTTGTTCATGAAGTCCTTGCCCCTGCTCTTGCAGTATACAAAAAAATTCAGAAGGAACAGCTGATTTCAGAAGGAGGAGCTGATGTCAGAAATGATTCCTCACCATAGATGTGATGATTTGTCCTGTGTCCTACTAATAGCCTGAGTGTGAGAACTGGACTGTGACTATGGAGAGGAGGATTTCGGGGCAGTTATAAAACTGTTGGTTTCTTTTGCTGAATGTCTGATCTCTTCCCTTTTGCTCTTACTCTTACTCTGATTCGGTCTCTGCAACTCACTACCATTATGGGTTTTTTTTCCCCTTATGTACATCCCCCATGTGCAATACCGTTGTTCACACTCGCCACACTAAACTTTAAATTTAAGCCTCCTTCACATGTATATAGTGTATATGTCATATTCTGTTCCATATTCTGTTATATTTATTGCGCACCCTCCTTGTACCTTATTGTTCATTGCTCATACCTCTCTTTTATATTTTCTTTCTTAGTTTACTCCTTATTCTCCTGCTCTTATTTTTTTAAATCCCCTGTTTTGCTCTTCTACTCCTTAGTGTCTTACTCTTTATTTATTTAAATCCCTATTGTACTCATTCTTACGACTAGTGTGCTCTTATTGCTGAGTTGACCTGTTTCTCTCTTCTCACACTTTTCATTGTACCGTTGACCCTGTGTTAACCTACATATGACAAATAAACTCTTAAACTAAACTGATAGCACTTGTCTTCTTATATTTGGATTGTAAACTCTCTTTATTCTTCTATATGATTTTAAAGTCTACTTCATTAAATTTTTAAAATGTGTTATTATTCAGACTCTGGTTGATTTCTTATTAATTTTGTATTATCCCATTTGGAATATGCATCAAGTTCCATAACGTGCATACATGAATCAGCTTAATGATCCTGTTAGGTCAATCATTGAACCCACCTGTTTTCTGTTAGTTTTTCCTCATTTAGCTGCGTATAAGTACTCCCTAATTTTCTCTGTTTCTTTGTCTGGTATTGTTTGGAGTTCACCCCCGTGTCACACTGATTTTTCTGCCTGCCTTATTTGCCAAGACCCTCACACTGTAAGAAACTCTTTTGTTATGTTGGCTGCACCTAAAGAATCCACTGACCTGCACTTGCATTCAGCCTTTTTTGCACAGCATGACAACAATGAAGCATGAAAAGTCATCAAGACCAATGTAGCTTTGGAAGGACTTCTTTCTGTAACGGAGTTTTGTATATCTGCCTTTCCTTTTCCAGTCCTATCTTCTACAGGGCAAATAAAGAGGAAACATCACAATCAGATGTGCTTAGTAGCTGGCTAACCAAACAGGGTATTGCAATTGTTTTTCAACTGAACAGGCAGTGTGCCCCATCCCCCCACCCCACTCCCAGAAGCCAACTCAGACAGATCTAAGGGCCTGTGATCGTTATGACATTGGCTGAGATTCTAGTAGTTGCCGTGTCAGTCGCTGACAAGATCTAGAGCAAAGCCAGGAGAGTGCCTATTACCCGTTTGTCACTTTAATACTTGGACAGCAATTAGCGATTGCAGCTTCGAGCTTGGGCCTTCTATCTATACCACCCTTCTCCATTGACTACCACCATCATGAACTACCTTACTATCTTTGGGCTGTCAGGGTGGGAGGTGCAAACTGGAGCTGGTGCAGCAAGAACTGGGCTCCTGTCGCTGAGGTCAGTACTTTGCAAAACAGGTTTCAGTCTTAGAGGAGCCATCTCATGTGCACGTTCTCATATGACAGAGCTAATTACCATGCGTCCTCTAAGATAGTCCAGCCTGACCTGTGTTTCAAAAGCTGA
The DNA here is from genome assembly GCF_902362185.1 of Chanos chanos. Lineage (NCBI taxonomy): Eukaryota > Metazoa > Chordata > Actinopteri > Gonorynchiformes > Chanidae > Chanos > Chanos chanos. The sequence goes on along the minus strand of NC_044501.1, from coordinate 2,181,471 downwards.
AGATCAATGAGTAATTAGTATACCTTGTACTTGCACAAACAATAGCTCATATTCTAAAATGTTAACAGCGCACAACAAACTATTATTGAGAGAGTATACCCCAAAAGAGACGGCATAGTTGTGAATGTGTTTTCTGTTCTTCCTTGAAAAAGCTTGACTTCGTGCCATTTAATCGTGGCAGTAGGGGTTTTGCTATCTTGAAGCTCTAAAGGTTGGTTAGCCTTAGACACCACTGGTGCTCAAGGGGCTAGGGTTAGGGTTCTCCTCCACCACAAGGTTCTGTTTTAGGCCCACTGCTTTTTTCTTCATATATGCTGCCTCTAGGTAATACTATTCGTAAACACGGTATTAGCTCCCACTGCTATGCTGATGACACACAGTTGTATGTCTCAATGAAACCAGACGAGGGACACCAGCTTAACAAAATTGAGGAATGTGCAAAGGATATTAGGGACTGGATGCTTACTAACTTCCTCTCACTTAACTCTGAAAAGACAGAAGTACTTGTACTAGGATCACGTGCAGCTAAGAATAAGCTTTCCAATCACATAGTAACTCTGGATGGCCTTTCTCTTTCATCATGTGCAGCAGTAAAAGACCTTGGTGTAATTATTGACTCCAGTCTTTCATTTGAAGCTCATGTAGATAACATTACAAGGATAGCCTTCTTTCATCTTAGAAATATTAACAGGATAAGAAATGCATTGTCATTTCAAGATGCTGAAAACTTGGTTCATGCTTTCATTACCTCTAGGTTAGACTATTGTAATGCCTTACTGTCTGGATGTTCTGATAGGTGTATAAATAAGCTGCAGTTCAGAATGCAGCAGCCAGAGTTCTTACTAGAACCAAAAAATATGACCACATCACTCCTATCTTATCCACCCTGCACTGGCTCCCAGTCAAATCTTGTATTGGTTATAAAATGTTACTATTAACCTAGAGAGCACTAAATGGTCTTGCGCCACAGTACCTGCGCGAACTCCTGGTCTTTTATGATCCACCATGCCTACTTAGATCAAAAGGTGCAGGCTATTTGTTGGTACGTCGAGTTCTGATGGCTACAGCAGGGGGCAGAGCCTTCTCTTACAGAGCCCCACAGTTATGAAACAGCCTCCCAATTAATGTTCGAGACTCAGACACAGTCTCTATGTTTAAGTCAAGGCTGAAAACTTATCTGTTTAGCCAAGCCTTTTGCTAACAGCTGCTTACGAGGTAAAGGAGCAGATCTGGAGGGTTCTTGGGCATAGAATGTTTGGTGAACTGGGATGTTTGGATGCTGTTGCCCCCCCACTCTAACATCTTCACTCAGGTTTGTTGACGGTGGAGTGGGTGGCCGCCTTGTGTCTCAGAGTGCCCTCATGTCTCTCTCTCTCTCTCTCTCTCTCTCTCTCTCTCTCTCTCTCTCTCTGTTGAGCCACACATGCTACTCCTGAGATACCAGTGATCCTGACTCCTCCTGCCCTCCGGACTGATCCATCCTGGTGTTCTCGTCTTTCATCCCCCTGTCAGCCTCCTGTCAGCATCGCCATCCCCTTTGTTCATGCTCTAATTTACTTGCAGTTGTAACTGCCCGCTGGGTCGGTACCTATTGCACACCTGTCTGGCCAAGAAGGGGTCTCCTCTCTCTGTGGTCCTTCTCAAGATTTCTCCCATTTTCCCATTTTTTTCTTGCCCGCCATGAGGATTCAGATTAAGTCAGGGGGTGCCGTCCTGTTTTGATTTTGACTGTTGTGGCCTGTAAAGCCCTTTGAGACTGTAAACAGTGATACTGGGCTCTAAATAAACTTGAAACTTGAAGCTGTAGCCTTAGTTCTACAATCAGTGAACTGTCCCCTGAGAGAACTGGACCTGAGTAACAATGATCATCAGGATTCAGGAGTGAACCTGATCTCTTCTGCACTTGAGAATTCACACTGTAAACTGGAGACACTAGCGTAAGAATCGGTCAATAGCCAAAAAATATGCTTTTTCTGTTATTTTGTCCTTGCTTTTCCATCTGTGAATCAGCGCTCTTATAAGTGAGTTAAATAGAGTACTAGGCCATGTTTCATTGTTTAAATGAACAGCATTGTACGGCATGAATGGCTTGTTTTCATTTTTTCCTTTCGTTATTTACATGGCAGCAATCACCTCTTATTCCATACAAACTTGTTGATGTAGCTCAGCTAACAGGTATATTAGCTCCAACATGTATGACAGTCAGGTGAGAGTGGGAAAACACAATTGCACTGCCGTAGACTCCTGGTACACTTAATGTATTTAAATTTACCTCTGTTGCTTAACCAAATTTTACACTATTTTTTAAACAAAGCTGATACACAACTGATACAGCCAGAGAGTGGAAGAAACTTTTTCTGGATTTTGTCTTGTGTTTCTTGTTACCTCAGCTTGGTTCTGGTGCCTCTGTATCGTGTTTTTTTTACCTCTGCCTGTTTTTTTGGATTGTGTTTTTGCCTAGTGTTTTTTGGAACTTCTGCCTGGTTTTTCTGATTCTCTGTGCCTGATTTTCTTTGCCTGTTTTTGACTACCGCCTTTGTCTCTGCCCACCAGTAGCGTCATTGTTATTTTGTCTTTTGGATTTTTTGGAAAGAAGGACTTCATTAAACATCTGTTAAATAACATTCTGTCCTCTGAGTCTGCTTTTGGGTCCTCACTCTACCAGGCCTCACCGGCCCTAACATTTTCTTTTCCTTCACAAACCTGCTGTACCTGAGTTTCTGTACCTTTCAGTGCATGAATGAATTATTCATCTTTCCAGTGCTCCTTCATTCTTACTCTATCTCCCCACACCCCTTCCTCTCTCTCTCTCTCTTTAGGTTGTCTGGATGTGTAGTGACAGAGGAAGGCTGTTCCCCTCTGTCTTCATCTCTCAGCTCAAACCCCTCACACCTGACAGAGCTGGATCTGAGATACAATCACCCAGGAGACTCAGGATTGAAGTGTCTCTCTACACAGATGGAACAGGAGACTCAAGAGTGAAGTGCAGATGCAGGGAATGGGATGGGATGGGATGGGTCCTGACAATACACAAAAGATTTCATCACCTTCTACCAAAACATCTTTCAGAGCACATTTTGTACAGTTACACTGTATCTCCCTTCATTGTTTTGACAGGTGTTTGTCTGGATGGATGTTTTGTCTCTGGTCTCAGTATGGATGTCTCTGAGGAGATGGAGGAGTGTTACGCTGACTCTAAAATCAAAAACTGGCTATTTGTCATGAGTATTGATCAGCTCCAAACAGACAGACAGCAACCATCCGAATCAAGTTGTCTGTCTTGAGAGAGAGATACAGTATCTCCAAGAATGACACTTGAACTTCTTGGAGTTCACCACTTCTTGGAGTTCAGTGGTCCATATTAGGTGAGTCAGGACTCATGACTTCTCCAACCCTGTTTGGTCAGGCTGACAGCAGCTTGTCCCTGACCAGGAAAGAGGAAGTGAAAAGGGCTGACAGTGCATTCAAACTGCTGTCTACTCTTCCTCTGAGTTTTAGGGACTTGGTTCTCACCATGTGCACTGGTTGGGACTACCATTCTTCGACAATGTCATGCAGCAGCAGCATCTTCCATACAGTGCCATGAAACGTCTGTTTTTCTGTGTGTGTGTGTGTGTGTGTGTGTGTGTGTGTGTGACTGTGAGGGCTGCTGCATGTAAACATTGTGTATGTGTGTGTCCTCAATTAGGTACAGAGTCGAAAGTTTCATCCGTTCAAATACTCTTTGTGTGTTGTAAACATTCCCCAAAATTGCACTGTAGGTTTAGACAACCTAATCCAAGCTATGCAAGTGTTACCGACTTTGCGTTGTGTATGACACTGGACTCGAACCGGCAACCCTCGGGATTGGAGGCGGGCGTGCTAATAAGGAGGGTAAAACCCATGGGCACTAGCGTCAGTCGCTAGTACGCTGCTTAACGTATCGGGGGAGTGAGGTATACTCACTGCGCAGCACTCTACTCACTGGTTACCGTTACACAAGCACTTCACAGTAAATGCACCATCAGAAAGTTTTTAAAACCACCTTAAATACAGGATTCAAAGAGCTGTATCCAATTGTGAGTCTGGATGAGCAGCTTGATTTCTGAGCTCAAGCTGAAATGTGAAAAACATTTTATGTCTTTTTGGGACATAGTCGTCTTAAGAAACTCTCCAGCAAGCAACCTGAAAACTGCACTAATGAGGAAGTTTGGTTAGACTCACTTCTCTGTGGTTAGCAGACAACTCGATCTTCTGTTTTCCCACAATCCTCTCCTTTCCCATAACTCTAAACTCCTGGTTTAGAGTCATGGTTTAGGATTTGTGACTTTCGGTGTGTGTGTGTGTGTGTGTGTGTGTGTTGACTTGGGTGAGATGTGTTTTGCATCAATCATTCAGTCCTTTCTGAGCTTAACCAGCAAATGAAAAGGAAAAGTAAATTTCCTGGAAATGTGGAATAGGCCCAGAATCATTTACATTCTGTAATTTGTATGGATCCAGGATCTTGTATTGAGTCACTACACAGATATGTGTGTGTGTTTGTGTGTGTGTGTGTATCTAAGTTGTGTTAGTCAGTCAGTTAGAGAATTACTCTTTCACAGTTGTAGCTGTGCTCTGATAACCACTGACAGACGTTTAGAGAAAAACAAATAAATTCTAAGATATTTTATAGAAAAGTGATTAAAACTTTAAACATATTTCATATGTTCTGAGGCTGGAGATCATTTTGTAATTCAATTTGTCCACTGTGGGGAAAAAGAACATGGACTCTCTCCCCCACCTGACAGGAGGTAACACACTTGTCTTTTTCATTTCATTTGAGTGACATGTCTGACTGTTCACTGAACACTAAGGTTCATGTGTATTTAGTCCTGTTTAATTGGTCATTTACAGTAAGAGGTCAGACTTGTGGAACCTCAAGGTCAAATCCACCTTCCCCTCCCTTCCCCCCCATTCTCTGCACTCTCTCTCTCCTTCTCTCTCACATACATTAATTCACACGGCTAAACAAACTTCATGATTCAACCTCACACAGGGCTGGACTTTATGCTGAATACTGAGGTCAAATGAGGATTGTTCAGAGACTTGCAGGAGATCTGGGCTATTTGATCTTACAATTTAGCATTTGGGAGACGCTTTTGGCCAAAGCGACTTACAATCAGTGCATCAGTGCATCGGATTCCTAATACCTCATAAACAGACATCACAGTAAGACTGAGAGTCAATTTACCCCTTCGCATTGCGCCCCTGGAATATTTTGACAAACACAGATACGAGACAAGTTTTTTTTTTCTTTTTTTTTTTTATGTAAGGAAAGGGAGGGTTAGGCAGTGGGGGATAGGTGGGTTCTGAAGAGGTGGGTTTTCAGTTTCTTCTCTAACCATCCTCCACAGTCCTAACTGCATGGAGGAGGTCTTTCCACCACCGAGGGGCAACGGCGGAGAAGAGGCATGGTCGGGAGGAGCGGCTGCCGGGTTCCCGAAGTGAGGGGACCGTCAGCTGACCAGAGGTTGTAGAGTGGAGGGTTCTAGCAGGGATATAAGGAGTTATCAGGGACCGAAGGTATGATGGGGCAGAGCCTCTTGTGGCCTGGTAGGCCAGCACCAGAGTCTTTAACTCACATCTTGTACATGAGGATTCCCCATTTTGAATATATAAATACACTGCTAAGATTATCATTTTAAATGAAGATTGCATGTAGTTTGATTTCAACTGTAAACCAGATTAGGAAATGCACATATGTGATTTTTAAAATATAATCTATGAAAGAAAATGAGTCGTGACATAATTAGGACTAAGTAAATAGTTAGTAATTAATAAAAGTTTCCTCCTGAGGTTCTCCTGGACTTTATTCAGTGTCATAAGGCATTCTCTCTGTCATATCCAATCTTTAACAATTCACCGAACTCACGAATGTATTTGTACTCGAGTGACCTGGAAATGCTTTGTTACTCTTGTGCAACAAGTTCAACCGATGTCATGCATGTTCACACGTGTTATTTCAGTGTTGGTTTATGGTAGAAAAGTAATCACACAACCACTTCATTCTTTAGTCGGAACATCACAACTGAAGGCTTCGCTAGTATTTAGAGCTTGTTTGAACTTGACAAGCAAGATGACAGTTCTGTAATCCTGATAGTAGGACATATGTCAGAACACAATGGTTCACTTAGGGTACACTACTATATTAGAAAGACACATTAATGCTATTTGACAGTATATGAGAAAGACACATTAATGTTGTTTTACTATGAGAAAGATACATTAATGTTGTTTTACAGTATATGAGAAGATTCATTAATGTTGTTTTACAGAACATGAGAAAGACACATTAATGTTGTTTTACAGTGTATGAGAAAGATTCATTAATGTTGTTTTACAGTATAGGGGAAAGATTCATTAATGTTGTTTTACAGCATAGGGGAAAGATACATTAATGTTGTTTTACAGTATATGGGAAGATTCATGAATGTTGTTTTACAGTATATGAGAAGATTCATTAATGTTGTTTTACAGTATGTGAGAAAGACTATACACTATATGGGGAGATGCAGAAAGGCTATTTTTTATGGTATGTGGAGACGATACACAAAGTAATTGCTATTATTATTGTGTGGCAAATGCACATGACCTTTTTCAGAAAGATTATCTTGTGAATAAGACTTACTGGGGACACTACTGTCTGATCATTAGGAGAGATTCACATCTCAGTCTATGAATATGAGTTCTGAGAATTGTATCTTTGACCACCTGTATTTCATATGTTCTGAGGCTGGAGATCATTTTGTAATTCAATTTGTCCATTGTGGGGAAAAAGAACATGGACTCTCTCCCCCACCTGACAGGAGGTAACACAGTTGTCTTTTTCATTTCATTTGAATGACATGTCTGACTGCTCACTGAACACTAAGGTTCATGTGTATTTAGCCCTGTTTAATTGGTCATTTACAGTAAGAGGTCAGACTTGTGGAACCTCAAGGTCAAATCCACTTTCCTCTCCCTTCCCCCTCATTCTCTGCACTCTCTCTCTCCTTCTCTCTCACATACACTAATTCACACGGCTAAACAGTTAATGATTCAACCTCACACAGGGCTGGACTTTATGCTGAATATTGGGGTCAACTGAGGATTGTTCAGAGACTTGGAGGAGATCTGGGTGATTTGATCTTGTGAGTATTCCCAATTTTGAATCTATAGATACACTGCTAAGATTATAATTTGAAATGAAGATACCATGTAGTTTGATTTCAACAGTAAAACAGATTATGAAATACATATGTATTTTTTAAAATGTAATCTATGAAAGAAAATGAATCGTGGCCTCATTAGGACTAAGTAAATAGTTAGTAAATAATAAAGATTTCCTCCTGAGGTTCTCCTGAACTTTACTCAGTGTCATAAGGCATTGTCTCTGTCATATCCAGTCTTTCCTGATTCACCGAACTCACATATGTGTTTGTACTCGAGTGACCTGGAAATGCTGAGTTACTCTTGTGCAACAAGTTCAACCGATATTATGCATGTTCACACGTGTTATTTCAGTGTTGGTTTAGAGTAGAAAAGTAATCACACAACCACTTCATTCTTTAGTCGGAACATCACAGCTGAATGCTTGGCTGGTATTTAGAGCTTGTTTGAACTTGACAAGCAAGATGACAGTTCTGTAATCCTGATAGTAGGACATATGTCAGATGGTTCACTTAAGCTACACTGCTATATGGGACAGATACATTAATGTTGTTTTACAATGTATGAGAAAGACTATACACTATATGGAGAGATGCACAAAAGCTATTTTTTATGGTATGTGGAGACGATACACAAAGTAATTGCTATTATTATTGTGTGGCAAATGCACATGACCTTTTTCAGAAAGATTATCTTGTGAATAAGACTTACTGAGGACACTACTGTCTGATCATTAGGAGAGATTCACATCTCAGTCTATCAGTGTGAGTTCTGAGAATCATAACTATGATCTACTACATGTCTGTGATTGTCTGATGAATGGGAAAACATTTTATTAGTAGAATCCAGCCCCTGACTCTGTAGTGAAGTTGAAAAGCGGTCTGTGTGTGTGTTTCTGTGTGTGCATGTGTGTGTGTGTGTGTGTGTGTGTGTTTGTGCGCATATATGTGTATGTGTGTCCGTGTGCGAGTGCGTGTGCGTGTGTGTTCAGGTATCTGCACATCTGTTTGTTTGCATATGTCTCTTTGAATGACAATTCTCTTATGAATTTTCCCTGTCATTGAACATGCTTTTTATTTCCTGATCATGTCTGTGTGTGTGTGTGTGTGTGTGTGTGCATGTGTGTGTGTGTGTGTGTGTGTGTGTGTGTGTGTGTGTGTGTGTGTGTGTGTGTGTGTCTGAGTCTGTGTGCGCACACATGTGTGTGTATGTGTTCGCGTGGGTGTGCGTGTATGTTTGTATTTGTGTATCTGTGAGAGAGAGAGAGAGAGAGAGAGAGAGAGAGAGAGAGAGAGAGAGCGAGATAGAGAGAGAGAGGGAGAGAGAGTGTGTGTGTGCGTGTGTCTGTGCGTGAGAAAGAGCATTCATTTGCATGTGTGTGTGTGTGTGTGTGTGCACCTGTGTGAGAAAGTGTGCATGTGTGTGTGTGTGTGTGTGTGTGTGTGTGTCTGAGTCTGTGTGCGCACACATGTGTGTGTATGTGTTCGCGTGGGTGTGCGTGTATGTTTGTATTTGTGTATCTGTGAGAGAGGGAGAGAGAGAGAGAGAGAGAGAGAGAGAGAGAGAGAGAGAGAGAGGGGGAGAGAGAGTGTGTGTGCGTGTGTCTGTGCGTGAGAAAGAGCATTCATTTGCATGTGTGTCTGTGTGTGTGTGTGCACCTGTGTGAGAAAGTGTGCATGTGTGCGTGTGTGTGTGTGTGTGTGTGTGACTGTTAAACGTGTTAGACCAGTTAAACCAGTGCTATCATTCTCACTGCCTGTTAAGTGTCCTGTTAACCTGATACCAAGCCCCTCCTCACTGACTGTTAAGTACAGCCCATAAAATTATTTTTAAAAACTGAAAATTAAGAAATAAAAAAAACAAAAACAAATGAGCTCCAACTCACTCTTCCTCACTACAATTTACAATTTACAGTTTGGTATTTAGCGGATGCTTTTAGCCAATAAGTGCATCAGTCAGATCCTATTACCTCATAAACAGAGATCACAATAAGGCTGTGCATTCATTTACCCTCCTGGAATTCTTTGACAGTGAATGACAAACACAAATACAATTTACAGTTTGGTATTTAGCGGATGCTTTTAGCCAATAAGTGCATCAGTCAGATATGTATCTGTGTGTGTGTGTTTTTAATGTTTAGTGTTTTAATGGTGTTACTGTGTGGTTTATATGTATGTTACGTCCCAGCTCTAGGGGTACTGGGCGCAACATAAAGTGACCGAGACCATATGATTGCCAGTGATATTTACAATTTTATTTACACAAAAAGAAAAGAAAAGAGAGGGGAGAATAGCGTCGGGGTTTGCCCAGGCCAAAATAATAACCAAAACGAAAACTAACTATTTTAGAAAAAAGAACTACCTACTCTAACAGAAAGGAAAGACAAAATAAAGACAAACCTTAATCTAACTCCCTATTTAACCAAAAACAGGAGAAAACGATAAAGTTAACAAAAAATGGCAGCTCACCCCTACAGCTCCCAGGGCGGAAACAGACAGATGTTAACCGCACATACAAAAATTACAAACACTCGGAGAACACGATTTTACACAACAGAAACTAACAGAACACTCACACAATTAACAAACGGTTTCTTTTCTACAAAGGAGGAACACTTAACAAATAACACACATAGCCCACTAATCCAATACAACAAAATCTCTCTCCGTTTGTTCCTCCCTCTCCGCTGGTCCGTTGGTCCTTTTTAAAAGCTCTCCCCGCAGTCTACAGGAAAAACGACGGAATCCCACGTGCCTCGTGGAGCCAATCCCGTCGCCGCACATCTGCACAGAGAGACACACCCACACAACGAACCAACAGCAGCAAGACACACACTCACACAACGAAACAACAGAAACATACGCAAGAACTAACGACCGGGGGTCGTAACACCTCCCCCCTAAAAACAAAAATCATACAACATCCCTGTTGTTTGATTTTCTAAGTGTAGTCTACACTCCCCTGGACAAAGCATCGGCAATGACATTTTCCGAACCTTTTTTGTGACGGATATCTAAGACAAAATCCTGTAGAAATAGCGACCAACGCATCAGTCGTTGATTCGCATTTTTCATCTGAGCTAGAAATACTAATGGGTTGTGATCGGTGAACACGGTTATGGGTAGCGAACTGGAACCAACATATACTTCAAAGTGTTGAAGTGCGAGTAAAAGGGCTAAGGCTTCCTTTTCAATTGTACTGTAATGTAACTGATATTTGCTGAATTTCTTTGAAAAGTAACAGATTGGATGATCTATGCCTTGGGAATCTTCCTGCAATAAAACTGCACCAGCCCCACCAGCACTTGCATCTACTTCTAATTTGAAGGGTTTAGAAAAATCCGGGGCTGCAAGTACAGGAGCGCTACACAGGAGAGATTTAGCCGCTTCAAAAGCAGACTGACACACATCTGACCAAACAAAATTACGAGAGGCACAAAGTAAATCAGTAAGAGGTAAAACCACGTCAGCGAAATTCCTGCAAAACCCACGATAATAACCAATCATCCCCAGAAAACGACGTAATTCTCTTTTTGTTCGCGGTACAGGGAACTCTATAATAGCCTGTACCTTCGCCGTAACGGGGCATACTTGACCCTGGCCCACTTGCTTGCCAAGATATGTAACTGTGGCTTTTCCAAATTCACATTTAGCTAAGTTCAGGGTAAGGGAAGCATCCTGCAGGCGACCGAAAACTGTTTTAAGTGAAGACAAATGTTCGGACCATGACGAGGCGTATATAACTACATCGTCTAAGTATGCCTCGCAATTACTGACACCAGCTAAAACCTTATTCATTAGACGCTGAAACGTTGCAGGAGCGTTGCGAAGTCCGAAAGGCATAACTGTATATTGCAAAGAATGGTCTGGAGTGACAAAAGCAGATATTTCCGATGCACGGGGTGTTAAGGGAACTTGCCAGTACCCTTTCAGTAAATCGAGTTTAGACACAAAACGAGCAGAACCGACTTTATCAATACAGTCCTCCATCCTGGGTAGAGGAAACGAATCTGGTTTTGTTATTGCATTTATTTTTCTGTAGTCGGTACAAAACCTAACTGTGCCATCCGGTTTTGGGACAAGGAGACACGGTGAACTCCAGGCACTGGAACTGGGTGTAGCGAAACCATTTTCCAAGAGATACTGAACCTCTTGCTGCATTAGGGATCTCTTTGTCGGATTCGCTCGATATGGATGTTGTCTGATAGGGGAATGGTTATTTACATCAATATCGTGTTGGAGGACAGTGGTTTGGGTTGGATGATCCGAAAACAAAGGTAAATGACTTTTAATTAGTTGGATGAGGTCTTTTCGGGCGGAATCACTTAAATGAGAGAGATAAGTCTCTAGATTATCCAGCATCTCAGAGTTTTGCAAACGTGCACAGGGCAGCAAATTATTCGACACCCGGAGATCATCCTCCTCAGGGCTGTATGCAGGGGAAACTACAGACACAGGAACGGCAGGGATATCAGCAGATTTAGTGGACTGGGAGGTTTCAGCAGAGTCTCTAGAAATATATGCCTTCAGCATATTGATGTGACAAACCCGAGTTTTTCTCCGTCGGTCAGGAGTACTAATAACAAAATCAGTGTCGCTCAGTTTACGATCAACGACATAAGGGCCAGAAAATTTTGCGTGTAACGCAGAACCAACAACAGGAAGCAAAACTAAAACTTATCACCAGGCTTAAAATCTCTTGTCACTGCCTTCTTGTCGAAATGCAATTTCATTTTGTCTTGCGAAGACGACAATGACTGACGCGCTACCTCACAAGCATGATGTAGGCGTTCACGAAACGAACTCACATAATCCAGCACATTATTGCTAGATTTGCATTCCTCAGACATCCATGTCTCTTTGAGCAATTTCAGAGGACCCCGAACAGTATGCCCAAAAACCAATTCAGCAGGGCTAAAACCTAAAGATTCTTGAACGGTCTCTCTGATAGCAAATAAAAGAAAGGGTATGCCTTCATCCCATTCCTTACCCGAATCAGTGCAGTATGCACGCAACATTGACTTTAAAGTCTGATGAAATCTTTCTAACACCCCTTGTGATTCCGGGTGATATGCACTAGAGGTACGATGACTGATACCGAGTTCTGACAACACCTGTGCGAACATTCTTGACATAAAATTAGATCCCTGATCCGTCTGAACCACCTTAGGCAATCCAAAAGTAGAAAAGAATTTCACCATGGCTTTAACAATACCTTTGGTTTTAAGCGTGCGTAATGGAATGGCCTCTGGAAAACGTGTGGCTGCGCACATTAGTGTTAGGAGGTATTGATTTCCGGATTTTGTCTTTGGCAACGGGCCGACACAGTCTAAAATGATGTGTTCAAAAGGTTCACCCATAACTGGTATTGGCTTTAACGGAGCGGATGGAACAACTTGATTTGGTTTGCCTACAACCTGGCATGTGTGACACGACCGACAGTACTTAACAACGTCGGCTTTCAGTCCCGGCCAAAAAAAATGTTGCAAAATACGATTGTAGGTTTTCGTTATGCCCAAGTGACCAGCAACATTGTGATCATGGGCCAAGTTCAAAACATGCGTACGATACACTGTAGGAACTACAATCTGATATGTAGCACTCCATTCGTACTCGTTAGAATGCGGTGCAGACCATTTCCGCATCAGGATGCCATCATCCACGAAATAAGCAACTGCTTGCTTGGTGATTGCTCCCTTATCTACAGCCGAGGACCGACATTTAGCCAGCGAAGGGTCACTTTTCTGTTCCGCAATGAGTGTGTCTTTACTGATTGGAAGTTTCGAATCAGGCTGGATACACCAGAGCAACGGAAAATCCGTCTTCACTTTGTCACCTTCAGGAGCGCTAGTTGTCGTTTTGGCGTCACTATCACCACTAGATGCCATAAAGGTAGAGGAGAGATCCACCATATCACCAAGTTTACGAGATTGCGCGCGCGTAACAGCGCAGGCAGAAAACACTGAGTCAGAAGAAGAACCTACGGAATGAGAGTGCGGAGAGACAAGGTCTGGATGATCAATTACTTCGGGTAAAGGATGTACTTTGTCACCTGCCAAATCATTTCCAAGTATTAAAGCTACACCTTTTACCGGCAGTTTAGAACGAAGAGCGACGGTTACAATGCCGGATACTAGACTCGACTGAAGTTGCACAGAATGTAAGGGAACTTTAACAACACCAAGTTCAATTCCCTGTACCAAAATATCAGCACCACAATAACTCTGATTTGAAAAGGGAAGGACGTTCTCGAGAATAAAAGACTGAGCTGCCCCCGTGTCTCTTAAAATTGTAATGGGAACCTGATCTTCCTCCTTTCCTATAAAGGAAACCATTCCCTTCGAAATGAACGGATCGTAACCCTTATCAACAACTGAGTCGATAGCTAAAGAAGGCAACGAGGTCGTGGTTTTGATCAGTCCAACACTCTTGGTAGACGGACCGGACTGTTTGGACTGAGACTTCTTTTGCAAAACAGGACAAACTGCAATGAGATGCCCAACTTCATGACAATAAAAACACTCTCGAGTGTCTTTTGCAGGTGGAGGGTTCATGTTCACATTTTTCGAGGGTCTAAAACTTTTATCTGGGTTTCGTGGTTGGGTGGCTTCACGACGTGAGGGTACAGAAAACACTGTCTTGTGAGTTAAAACATATTCGTCAGCAAGCACGGCAGCTTGCGCCACAGAAGTTACTTTCTGCTCGTTAAGATAAACAACAATTCTTTCCGGCAAGCAGTTTTTAAACTCTTCTAACAACAGTAGCTCTTTAAGCTGATCGAAATCTGAGACTTTACAAGCATGTAACCATTTATCGAAAAGACTGGCCTTTTCACGGGCGAATTCAACAAACGTCTGGTTGGTAGTTTTTACATAATTTCGAAATTTTTGCCGGTAGGCTTCGGGGACTAACTCATATGCTCGCAACACAGTAGCTTTTACAATATCGTAATCCAACCCCTCTTCAATGGACAACGCCGCGCAAACCTCTTGCGCTTTACCCACCAATTTACATTGTAAAAGCAGAGACCACAAATCCTTAGGCCAGCGCAGAGTAGCTGCAATGCGCTCAAACGCACTGAAATATGCGTCTACTTCAGTTTCCCTGAAGGGCGGCACCAACCGAATGTGCTTGCTCACATCAAAATCAGGAGCTGTCTCAGAGGAACTCGAGCTTGCGCGAATATGCGTAGACGACGCAGCCCGCAACTCACCCTGCCTTCGCTCGTCTCTCGCAGCCTCAGCTTCGAGTACTCGAAGTCGAACGAGCTGTGTCTCATGCTCCTGGCGTTTTATCTCCAGATCCAGCTCCTTAAGCCTTACGGATAGGAGTAAGTCTCCAGTCGCCGCAGTCTGCTGGGACTCAGGATCTTTGCCGGTAGGCAGCGCTTCTGCAGCAGCCTCCGCTCCTGACAGTGTAGCTGCCCGCCCCATTGCAACACCTGACCCAGGTGACTCGGATTTTGATAGGATCCCAAGATCCACAAGTTTCTGATATAAAATATCTTTGAGCACCTTCTTCGTTAGTGACCGTGGCACCTCAATAGAAAAGAAATCAGCGAGCAGGTATAGGTCTGCTTTTCTGCAGCGCTCAAACTGTTCAAAAGTTGGACACAAAGCAAAATCTTCTAACTTAAACTCTTCCATAATCCCACAATTCCCCCACACCTAAAGTGAAAAACTACCAACCAGAATATACGACGGACCAATAACCCTCAAAGAAAGCCAAGCGGACGAGCCCCCAATTTATGTTACGTCCCAGCTCTAGGGGTACTGGGCGCAACATAAAGTGACCGAGACCATATGATTGCCAGTGATATTTACAATTTTATTTACACAAAAAGAAAAGAAAAGAGAGGGGAGAATAGCGTCGGGGTTTGCCCAGGCCAAAATAATAACCAAAACGAAAACTAACTATTTTAGAAAAAAGAACTACCTACTCTAACAGAAAGGAAAGACAAAATAAAGACAAACCTTAATCTAACTCCCTATTTAACCAAAAACAGGAGAAAACGATAAAGTTAACAAAAAATGGCAGCTCACCCCTACAGCTCCCAGGGCGGAAACAGACAGATGTTAACCGCACATACAAAAATTACAAACACTCGGAGAACACGATTTTACACAACAGAAACTAACAGAACACTCACACAATTAACAAACGGTTTCTTTTCTACAAAGGAGGAACACTTAACAAATAACACACATAGCCCACTAATCCAATACAACAAAATCTCTCTCCGTTTGTTCCTCCCTCTCCGCTGGTCCGTTGGTCCTTTTTAAAAGCTCTCCCCGCAGTCTACAGGAAAAACGACGGAATCCCACGTGCCTCGTGGAGCCAATCCCGTCGCCGCACATCTGCACAGAGAGACACACCCACACAACGAACCAACAGCAGCAAGACACACACTCACACAACGAAACAACAGAAACATACGCAAGAACTAACGACCGGGGGTCGTAACAATGTATCTGTGTGTGTGTGTTTTTAATGTTTAGTGTTTTAATGGTGTTACTGTGTGGTTTATATGTATCTGTGTGTGTGTGTTTTTAATGTTTAGTGTTTTAATGGTGTTACTGTGTGGTTTATATGTATCTGTGCGGGTGTTTTTTAATGTTTAATGTTTTAATGGTGTTTAATGGTATCTGTGCGGGTGATTAGTGTTAGTAAGTAGTTAGTAATGTTTAGAGTTTTAATAGTGTGCACTGTTAGAATGGGCCACTCCCAGACTTTCTGTGAACAGGTCACAGACATGTGCGCTGATATTGTAATACACACAGAACTGTGGTTTTACTAAAAACACACAGTCAGTCATTTTCAGTGTTTGTGTGTGTGTGACTGTGTGTGTGTGACTGTTAAACATGTTAGACCAGTTAAACCAGTGCTATCATTCTCACTGCCTGTTAAGTGTCCTGTTAACCTGATACCATGCCCCTCCTCACTGACTGTTAAGTACAGCCCATAAAATTATTTTTAAAAACTTAAAATTAAGAAATAAAAAAAAACAAAAACAAATGAGCTCCAACTCACTCTTCCTCACTACAATTTACAATTTACAGTTTGGTATTTAGCGGATGCTTTTAGCCAATAAGTGCATCAGTCAGATCCTATTACCTCATAAACAGAGATCACAATAAGGCTGTGCATTCATTTACCCTCCTGGAATTCTTTGACAGTGAATGACAAACACAAATACAAGACAGGTTAGGTTTTTATATATAAAAAACATGCAAAGGGAAATGAAAACACAGGATGTAAGAAAAAAATTAGCTTTTAACAAATTTAAAATGTAACAAATTTATTTTACAAGATATGGCTCCTTCTTCGAAGCCCCCCCCCCCCCCCCCCCCCCCCCCCACACACACACAAATTAACCCCTGAGGGTTCCACAGACTCCACATGCCCTGGAGCCACACCCATTTCCTGAGTCTGAGAGCAGGAAAGTGTAGAAACAGCTCAGTGCTGTTATCTTAATGACACTTAACTGTGATCAAGACCAGTGCAGACTCTGAGATCGTTTTCAAAGGTAAACTTCGTATTTCTGTTCACATGGTTCACTGTGACATGTCACTATGTTATCTATACATATCTGTGAGTGTGTTTTCCACTCTTTAGTGTTTTAATGGTGTTACTGTGTGGTTTATATGTATCTGTGTGTGTGTGTTTTTAATGTTTAGTGTTTTAATGGTGTTACTGTGTGGTTTATATGTATCTGTGTGTGTGTTTTTTAATGTTTAGTGTTTTAATGGTGTTACTGTGTGGTTTATATGTATCTGTGTGTGTGTGTTTTTAATGTTTAGTGTTTTAATGGTGTTACTGTGTGGTTTATATGTATCTGTGTGTGTGTGTTTTTAATGTTTAGTGTTTTAATGGTGTTACTGTGTGGTTTATATGTGTCTGTGTGTGTGTGTTTTTAATGTTTAGTGTTTAAATGGTGTTACTGTGTTATTTATACGTATCTGTGTGTGTGTTTTTTAATGTTTAATGTTTTAATGGTGTTTAATGGTATCTGTGCGGGTGATAAGTGTTAGTAAGTAGTTTGTAATGTTTAGTGTTTTAATAGTGTGCACTGTTAGAATGGGCCACTCCCAGACTTTCTGTGAACAGGTCACAGACATGTGCGCTGATATTGTAATACACACAGAACTGTGGTTTTACTAAAAACACACAGTCAGTCATTTTCAGTGTTTCCTGTCCGTGGGTCATGAGTGGAATGTTGTAAGAAGTAATTACTACTATACTAAGTTTGTTTTATGTCACTCTGTTAAGACATAGTTCTCTAAGGTACTCTGATATGAAATTATGGTTTTGGGTTTGGGTTTTTTTTTTGTCGTTCTTGTCTGTTTGTTTGTTTGTTGTTTGTTTGTTTGTATGTTTTGCAGACGGATCTGCAGAATCAGTCAGCGTGGTGATGTTTTTAATGTTGTCTTCTGTTGTCTTTCCTCTCCTGTCCAGTGACGTTAGATGGCGAGTATTCCTGTGCAGTTACGTAATGTCCTGCTGGAGCTGACTAAGGAGGAACTGAAAGATTTCGTGTGGTACCTGACTACAGAGAACGCACTGGAGGGCATCCCTCACATTCCAGTGTCTCAGCTGGAAGATGTAGTTGCACGGAAGGTCGTGGAGAAGATGGTGCAGAGACACACGGCCCCACGTGCTGTGGACATCACAGTCCGGATCCTGACGCAGATAAATCGGAATGATCTGACCGCCAGGTTAGAGGGTGATCCAGTTCATTAACATTTCTTTATAACATCAGTTTGCACTGTGTAAAGGACAGAGATGCCATACAGAGATGAAAATGACTGAACCTCTGTGTAAGATTTGCATTGAATTGAAATCTCTCTCTCTC
Source organism: Chanos chanos (assembly GCF_902362185.1). Lineage (NCBI taxonomy): Eukaryota > Metazoa > Chordata > Actinopteri > Gonorynchiformes > Chanidae > Chanos > Chanos chanos. Next base: position 2,163,453 of record NC_044501.1, on the reverse strand, counting down.
TCTGTCTCTCTGTCTCTCTCTCTCTCTCTCTGTCTCTCTCTCTCTCTATCTATCTCTCTGTCTCTCTCCCCTCTCTCTCTCTCTCTGTCTCTCTCTCTCTCTCTCTCTCAGGATAAAACCTGCACAGTTACCTGATGACCAAACCTCTCCTCCAGCCCAGACCAGCACCTCAGGTACTGTTACTGCAGAATTAAAGACCAGCTCACACTGAGGAGAAAACCTATGATCTATGAACATAAAGTTCACAACACAGATGTTTGATTGGTTGTGGAAGTGATCAGTTTAAAATGAGTTTAAGAAACACAAAGAGACATGAGGTGAGGAAAAATGACACTAATTATACTAGAGTAACTGGTATAACAGTGGTGTGAGCTATACTGGTGATTTATACTGGAGTAACTGGTATAATAGAGGTGTGAGGTATACTGATGTAACTGGTATAACAGAACAGAGGAGTGAGGTATACTGGTGTAACTGGTATAACAGAACAGAGGTGTGAGGTATACTGGAGTAACTGGTATAACAGAGGAGTGAGGTATACTGGTGTAACTGGTATAACAGAACAGAGGTGTGAGGTATGGATGATGATGTTAGTAAGTAGAAACAAATCTCTAATAAACACTGAAAAAGACAGAGGATGGTTATTAATTTCTGACAGCAGAGAGAGAGAGGACAGTGAGAGAGAGAGTTATTTTATTTCAATAATATAAACTAAATCAAACACTTGTGTAATTTTTTGTAAAGTTGGCTTTGCTTGTTTTATTTGTTCTTCATCGTTGACATTTTTCATGAACAAGGTGTGTGTTTTCTCTGTGGTTTCAGCTCTGAGTTCAAAGCCTTCAAACATGACAGGCTCAGTGGGTTCTCCAGAAGCACTCAGGTAGGTAGAACAAATATATATCTATATGTATGTACAGTGATGGCTGGTGGTGATATTGGGTGGGTGGGCTAACAAGTGGATTATACCCATCAGTAGTTTACACTGCAGCAACAGCAGCATCACATCCGAGATACCAAGTTACAGCAACAACACTACATACCTTGTTATAGCAAAGGCTCTACAACAACACCATAGAGAGGTACCCACAAGAATGGCCTGATGCCAACAAACTCTGTATCTCTCTCTCTCTCTCTCTCTCTCACACACACACACACACACACACACACACAGGCTACATATTTTCCTCTGTACACATTAGCACATGCCATTTTAACAAAAACAAAATATGCAAGAATGATGGAATGATAGGCTGCATGATAGAACAGAATGCTCCATCACATAGCCTACAATGTCAAAAAGGCGCTACAAAACATGTTCCAACTGTAACGACTGCCCATAGATACTGCAACTGTTTTTTTTTATCACAACCGTTTTGCAACATGGGCCATGATTTAGAGGGACAGCCGGGGGCATCCGTACTGCACATAGGTGAAATTCATGGACCGGTGCAAGGCAAACAAAGGTGAAAGCATTTGCCAAAAATGTTTTCATAACTCAAGAACGAAAGTTGGAGGATCGAAGACGATCAGAAACCGTCCTAGTCCCGACCGTAAACAATGCCGACCCGCAATCCCGCGGCGTCCCCTACAGCCCGCCGGGCAGTGTGAGGGAAACCAATGAGTCTTCGGGTTCTGGGAGGGAGTGCGGTTGCAAAGTTGAAACTCACAGGAATTCACGGTCCAAACCGTGTCTCCTCCAGAAAGCAAGCATGGGAAACAGAAAAGCGAATTCTTAGCTACACTTATTGCTAGCCGGTCCTTTTGTTAAAGCCAAGTTACAAAACTTACAATTTTGTCGTTTGTCCTTTTGTGTTATTTGAACGTCAAAAGTAAAAGGGCTGTGGGCTGAATTAGTTTAGCCCAAATGATCAGCAAATCAAGGGGGCAGGTCATGACACCTGTCACTCACTCGCTGATGCTACTGTGTTTGGGCTGTGAAAAATAAGCCCATTTGAATATATCCTGTGTTTTTCTTGTGACTATTTGGTACTGTTGCTGCTCTAGGTTCCACCAAAATTTAAAACAATCTCTTCTAAGGTTTTTGAAACAATAATTTTCTGATCTTTATTGTAAAAGATAAGAGATAGGGAGGGCTTAGCCCTGTTAGCCCATTTATAACAGCCATCCCTGCGTATGTGTGTAGAGTTAATGTGTGTTATTGTATATGGGTCATTATATAAGCACACATCAGTGCATGTCCTTGTTCACTCAGAGTTTTACTGTGTCCACTGGAACCTATTTGCCCTATTTGTTCTCTGCCAAATTCCTCACTGTAAACATTCTCTCTCTCTCCTTTCCTTCTCTCTGAAGTTCAAACCCCTCTCACCGGGGAGAGCAGGAGCCACCAGAGTATGTACAACAGTAAGGTGTGTGTGTGTGTGTGTGTGTGTGTGTGTGTGTGTGTGTGTGTCTGTGTGTGTGTGTGTGTGTGTATGTGTGTGTGTGTGTGTGTGTGTGTGTGTGTGTCTGTGTGTGTGTGTGTGTGTGTGTGTGTGTGTATGTGTGTGTATGTGTGTGTGTGTGTGTGTGTGTGTGTGTGTGTGTGTGTGTGTGTGTGTGTGTGTGCGTATGTGTGTGTGTGTGTGTGTGTGTGTGTGTGTGTGTGTGTGTGTGTGTGTGTGTACAAGAGAGAGAGGGAATTACATATTAATTTGTGTACTCATGAAAAACTCTCACAAAAATTCCACTCACAAAAGCAAACATCTGAACATTTTAACATCAGTAAACAGCCGTGTGCAGACCTTCAGTAAATCCAGTGCCTTGTCTGTGTTGTTTGAGAATTTTGCTTCGTTGTAGTTGTTGTTGTTGTTGTTGTTGTTTTTAAATCGTTACACTGTGTCACTGTCTTAGATTGCTTGCAGATCCAGTTTCAGCTGAGATGGTGAGAGAGTGTGTGGAGAACCTTGGCCCGTACAGCCAAACCCTGGCCAACGCAGGACGAACAATCGTGAACCACGTGATCAGCAACTGCACCAGTGCGACTGTGAGGTCCTGGCTTCAGCATGAGAGAAACAATGTACTGTTTCTCAACTACGTGCGGTACATGAATGTGCAGTTTAAGAGCTACCAGGCCGAGATGGAAAAGAAGCTTCATTATGGACTGATCCACATTGTGTTTGTGGCTCATGGGAAGATCACTGGGAAACCAGTGCCTGCCTGTTGCCTCTTACCGCTAAACTCCATTGACCATGTCGTCCTCTACTCTCCGTGGAACTGCTCCATCGATGCTAAAGTCGCCGCTGGCATTGCACTGGGGACCATTACCCCTGACAAGAGGGTTTTCTCTAACAGGAATGTAAAGATTCATATCTCCATACCCGAGAACTGGAATTTCATACGTCAAGCTGGAGAAACTCAGGTTCCAGAAATCATCGTGTCTCCAGTGACAAGCAATGAACCTGTGTGGCAGATATTCAGTGAGATTAAAAATTCAGGCTTTTGGCACGAAAACCGCCTCCTTATCCCGTACGTTGTCCAAGAGGAGAACTCGTACTTATCGCCAGAAATCCCGCTCCACCTCCTTCTCCTCGCCCTGTCTTGTGCTCTTCCAGTCTCGGTGAACATCAGGTTCCACTTGGCTGCATGTCTGAATCGCACGGAAGATGTAACAAACCCGCAGATGCTGCAGCAGTACGCCTGGACACCTGACCACACCGTCATGTCCGCAAATTTGGACCAAAAAATCCAAAACCCAAGGCTATTCGAAGCATTTGAATCAATGTTTGGTGTCATTAACTGACGCAATATTTACACAGCAACTGCACTGTCTCATATTGCTGGGGAAATATTAATTTGTGGTGATGAAAACAAAGATGGTTTTAGTTTTCATTGTTGCTCTTGATGTTTCCAACTTGCAAGTCCCATTTTTAATCTTTAATGTTCTAGCATAATTTTCTTTCTTGTACCATGGATTTTGCTTTATTTCATTATGTTTTTATCTTAGCCATCTTAACTGTTGTATTTTGTAACCATGTCATGATTTTTTTTTTTAAATAGTATTGAATAGTATTGACCGTGTAATCATTCAGTTAGTGCACGCCTTGGGAATCTGGGATTTAAAAACAATAAAAAAAAAAAGACAAATACAGTCGGCATTATTTTCTGAGCTCTGCGTGTTGCTCTTTGATCACATCTGTGTCTTCTCACTGCAGTTTTTATAGTGCATGGAATTCTGCATCCTGTCTTGAATGTCTTAAATAGTCCAGAAAATCCCCCTCTCATTGTGCTGTTGAGGCTTGGTGAACTACATTCAATGCACTAATCCGTGTGTTTGCCTGACACCTACTCACTTTTTTATCCTCCCATCCACAGCAACCTGCACAGTGAGAAGAACATCCTCCAATATTCCATATTGGACCCAACAGAGGGCCAGCAACCCTAAGTGTAATGTTAGCAAGAAAACAACTCTTTTGATCTCTCACTTGTCCTAACATTTACTCATACTAAACCTTCGGTATTGACAGTTTTATTCATACTGAACCTTCAGTACTGACAGTGTCATTCATACTAAACCTTCAGTTCTGACAGTTTTATTCATACTAAACCTTCAGTACTGACAGTTTCATTCAAACTAAACCTTCAGTTCTGACAGTTTCATTCATACTAAACCTTCAGTACTGACAGTTTTACTCATACTAAACCTTGTTGGGCATCGATGTTTTTCAAAATGTTAAAAATAATAAACAGGCACGACGACGACTTGAGGTGGCTCTTTTGTCTTTATTGAACAAAAGATAAATTACACAGCACAAGCAGAGAGGAGGTCATCAGAGGCACCCAGACAGAGTCTTGGTGGTGGAAGACTAGGTCTCGATGGTGGAAGACTAAACTACAAACTCACACACACACACAGATATACCCATGCACACAGGGGCCTTTGACCTTGGCGCCTGTAGATAAAGAACCTCTGAGGCATGTGTGTGAAAGGAGTAAAAGGAACAGGGTGCATCCCTGTCATTTTACAGAATATATGTACCTGTGAGCTTGCGATCGCGTGTGACCCCTATGTTCACCCCAAAAGAGACCAGAGAGGTCGGGTGGTGGTCAACGTGTTCAGCTAGGCCCCACAACCTTCAGTACTGACCGTTTCATTCATACTAAACCTTCGGCACTGATAGTTTCATTCATACTAAACCTTTAGTACTGACAGTTTCATTCGTACTAAACCTTCAGTACTGACAGTTTTATTCATTCTAAACCTTCAGTACTGACAGTTTTATTCACACTAAATCTTCAGTACTGACAGTTTTATTCATACTAAACCTTCAATACTGACAGTTTTATTCATACTGAAACATGTGTGGTTTGATCGTGAATGATGGGACAGGACACAGAACAAAATACTTATTTCTGCGGGTCTTTCATTCCCCGACTGCACTCAACAGAGTACAGCATTACTTTTAGCATTATGAGGGTTTGAAATAATTAGTGATTACAAAACAAAATACTTTGATCTCCCACTTTTGATGTACTCAGTCAGTGAGAATTGAGTGAGAATTTTTTGTATGTTTGTTTTATTTGTGGATTTTAGGTGTATTCAGTGGGAAATTGGGGCAGCCGAGGTCTAAAGGTTAGAGAACCGGGCTTGTGACTGGAGGGTTGCCGGTTCGATTCCCCGGCCCAACATCCACAGCTGTGTGCCCTTGAGCAAGGCTCTTAACCCCAATGCTCCCCGGGTGCTCCCCAAGGGTGCTGCCCGGGTGCTGCCCACTGCTCTGGTGCGTCTGGTGTGTGTTCACTACTGGCGTGTTGGATGGGTTAAATGCAGAGGACAAATTCACTGCTCACTGTTCACAGTGTGTGTGTGCAATCGCTTAACTTAAATGGGTCTAACTGACAAACATGACACACACAACTGAATAATTGTAAAATTAAGGAATGCTGCTGTTTGCAATTTCTGCCTTACAAGTAGACACAAGAAGACACGCTGACAACCACTACCACTCTCGAAGAGTAACAGATATAACACAGGTCACTCAGATCTACTGATGTGTACTGCAGTAGCGGTAATATATAACAGTCACCGATGATTGAGTAAACATGTTTATCAAGCATTTCTAACATCGAATGACTCACAATTCAACTCATGTACTGGCAGCAATGTTGTAGGATAAAAACCTGTAAACGCTTCCTTCACAAAGAGAGAAAAAAAAGACTGACCCGGTTACAACACAGCGTACCAAACACTGTGAATATACTTTACACGAAAGAGTCTGTCCTGAACTTTTGGGAGAACTCATGGAGTTTTAAAGAGAGCCTGTCCTGACTCAGTAGTGTGTTAAGTGCTAGAGTTTTAAAGAGAGTCTCTCCTCAGTGCTGTGTTAAGTGCTGGAGGTTTAAGGAGAGCCTGTCCTGACTCAGTGCTGTGTTAAGTGCTGGAGGTTTAAAGAGAGCCTGTCCTGACTCAATGCTGTGTTAAGTGCTGGAGGTTTAAAGAGAGCCTGTCCTGACTCAGTGCTGTGTTAAGTGCTGCAGTTTTAAAGAGAGCCTGTCCTGACTCAATGCTGTGTTAAGTGCTGGAGGTTTAAAGAGAGCCTGTCCTGACTCAATGCTGTGTTAAGTGCTGGAGGTTTAAAGAGAGCCTGTCCTGACTCAATGCTGTGTTAAGTGCTGGAGGTTTAAAGAGAGCCTGTCCTGACTCAATGCTGTGTTAAGTGCTGGAGGTTTAAAGAGAGCCTGTCCTGACTCAGTAGTGTGTTAAGTGCTGGAGTTTTAAAGAGAGTCTCTCCTCAGTGCTGTGTTAAGTGCTGGAGTTTTAAAGAGAGTCTCTCCTCAGTGTTGTGTTTAGTGGTGTAGCTTTAAAGACAGTCTGTCTCTTTGTATAGCCTGAGCCTCACACTACTGATTTCTGTCCTCCACAGACTAACATCTCTTCACTATGGCCAGTAAAGGCTGATTTAGACTTCTGCGTAAGATCTATGCGGAGCCTATGCCATAGCCTACGCCTTTGAGAGCATTTAGACCTCTGCATTGGTGTGTCTGCATCGCTCTGTAATGGAACCTTCAGAACACTAGTTTGCGGTGGGATTTCTATGCCAGTGTGTTTTACTTCCTCATGTCCCAAAATTACCCCAAACAATAGAGTAATGTTAAATAAAAAGTCGGAATTCAGTCCTTGCACTGCAATATCTGTAAAACAAGTTTTGAGTTCAAAAGAAGGACTAGTTTCTAATCCTTGGGGGACAAACAAACTGAGCTCTCAAAATAACGAGCGCTCAGTTTGCCATTTTGCCGAAAATGTTCAGCTGCAACTGAAACTGAGTGGATCATGTTGGAGTTGGAGCTAATAAATGTTGAACAACAGTTACTTTTACTGAAATGACTGCAACACAAAAAAGACAGAACACATTGGAGGAGATGATGTGTACGACCATTGAACTGACTGAGCAGAAGGTGATCCTACCAAACGGACCAATCACAGTTGTTGTGGTCTGCATCGACGCACATCGCAGCGATGCATAGTTACATTTCTAGGGAGGTGTGCGTAGATTCAACGCATAAGTATAAACTGGGCTTAAGTCGACCAGCACATACCAGGAGAGACTGGGTGGGTGGGGTTATTATGTGTGTGATGCCTGGGGAGGTAATTTTCTTCATGCTGTCCTTCATGTCCCCACTAGAGGGCACACACTGTTTCTCGTTCATTGGTGGAATTGCTGATGTGACTGTTGGTGGCTGAGATAAGATAATGGGTAAAATCAGGTTTGGTTTAGTGAAAGCACCTCCCATACCATCAATCAGTCATCTCTTGGCAAAGGTATCATCCAGTTTAAAAGCAGATGTTAAGGGCTCAACAGGAATGCTAAAATCATTATTTTATTTTAACCACTAGAGGGAGACAGTGACAGTAGAAAGAGTTGGACATGAATCAATTATAATATACCAAAAAATCCCCTTTAGATTTGTGTGTTATGATTTCAGCTCCATGTTGTGTAGAGTGTGAGTTTAATGTGGGTTTATGCAATAACTAAACAGACTACAATATGCCATTCCCATGGAGGGTTCTGTTCTGAAAAATTATATGTAGTTATAATCCACTGTCAACTACATATACTCAGATTATACCCAGAAATAATCCTAAACATCGTAAATTCATAAATCCAATAACATCGTAAATTCATAAATCCAATAAAACATCTATGGGAATCAGGAGGAAATGGAATGCAGCCCCTATATTTTTGATTTTGAGAACATTTTAGAGATGATAATAATAATAATAATAATACTTATCTAGAGCCCAATATCACTATTTATAGTCTCAAAGGGCTTTACATGTCTATAACAAAGTCAAATCAAAATTATATTATGCATAAGTTCGAGAAAATAGATATGCCTTTAGTTTTGTTTTAAAGGTATGGAGAGAGTTTGCCTCCCTAACGTCTGTAGGTAAACCATTCCAGAGGAAGGGAGAGCAGTAGGAAAAGGCTCGGTTGCCAGCGGACTTCTTTTTAATTATTGGAATGACCAATAATCCAGAATCTTGAGACCGCAGTGTGGAGGTGGGTTATAGGGTGCAATTAAGTCAGATGGGTAAGAAGGCACAAGCCCATGTAAAATTTTCTATGTTAATAAGAGGACCTTAAAATCTGCCCTTGCATGAATTGGGAGCCAATGAAGGGAAGCCAGGACAGGTGTAATGTGGTTAAACGTCCTTGTTCGGGTCAGAATTCTAGCAGCAGCATTCTGGACCAGCTGAAGACTATTGGTCTTAGAGGCAGGCGGGCCGGAGTAAAGAACATTGCAGTAATTGAGGCGAGACGTGACGAATGCGTGAACAATGGTTTCTGCAGCAGTCATACTTAGAAAGGGCCTAATTTTAGCAATGTTACGGAGGTGATAAAAGGCAGTTTTGGTTGTGTTCTTGATATGAGTGACTAGCGAGAGACTAGAGTCAAAAATCACACCAAGGTTTTTAGCTGAAGAGTTTTGAGATAATGCAGTTGTCAAAATTTAGGGGTAAGATCACTAAAAAGATGCTTATGCATAGGGGGACCAATGATCAGCATTTCAGTCTTACCTGCATTAAGCATCAGGAAATTTTTTAGACGTCCAACCCTTAATAGCACAAGGACATGCCTCAAAGCCAGTTCAGAGCGGTCATTGTGCTGGATAGGTAAGAAAATCTGAGTATCGTCAGCATAACAATGGAATGATGTAACTACGAATAATGTCACCCAAAGGGAGCATGTAAATAGAGAATAGAAGAGGGCCAAGGACTGATCCCTGAGGAACACCATAGTTAAGCTTACGGTATTCAGAGGTCACATTATTAAAGTGGACACACTGCTTTCTCTCAGAGAGATAAGATTTAAACCAAAAGAGCGCCAGGCCACGAATGCCAATTTGGTTTTCAAGGCGCTTTAACAGTATAGCGTGATCGACCATGTCAAATGCTGCACTCAGATCAAGCAGAATAAGAATACAAGTAGCACCAGCATCCATGGCTAATAAAAGATCACTAGTTATTCTAGTAAGCGTGGTTTCAGTAGAGTGAAAACACCTGAAGCCTGACTGAAATATTTCAAACAGACTGTTAGAGGACATATGGGCTATCAGCTGAGCAGCTACAATTATTTCAAGTATTTTAGAAAGAAACGGGAGATAAGTGATCGGCCTATAATTATTTAAGGCTTCAGGGTCAAGATTTGTTTTTTTAAGTAAAGGGCTGATCACGGCTGTTTTAAAAGAGAAGGGTACAATACCAGATTTAAGTGACATATTTAGAGTGTTTAAGATTGTTGGGCCGAGAACCGAGAAAAGCTCTATGTAAAGTTTAGCAGGTAGGGGATCAAGGAGGCAAGAGGCTGGTTTAGCAGAGTGCACCAATTTGGACAGCGCGTCTAGAGAGGTAGGGTTAAAATGAGTTAAAGGCTGCACATCCTGACTAATCTTAGGCGCAGTAACAGAGGGTGTGCAGGCAGTCTGATTTGATAAATTAATTTGACTATTACGACGAATTAAGTTTATTTTTTGCAAGAAAAATTCAACAAAATCGTTTGCAGTAAAAGATTGAGGGGAGTGATTCTGGGTAAGTTTAGATATTGTATTAAAAAGGAACCTGGGGTTATTTTTGTTAACATTAATTATTTTCGAGTAATACGCCGATTTGGCTGTGCAGGGAGCGCGTTTGTAATCTATCAGGCTGTCGTGCCAGGTGAGGCAGAAAAGCTCTAGTTTGGTTGCCCGCCAGTTTTATTCCAATTTCCTACACACCTGCTTCAGCGCGCGGGTTTCATTATTAAACCAAGGTGTTAAGTGTTTACGCCTATTTTTTATAGTTAATGGTGCTACCATATCTAGTACATTATGAAGGGGAGAATTTATGCTGTCCGTCAAGTCGTTCAAAGATCTTTGCTGATCATTGAGAGAGTTGAGAGCAGTAGGAAGCAGATCAGCGAGCGCAGCAGTGGTGGAAGCATTAACGCGACGGCAGCTACGAACCGCGGTAGAGACAATTGGCGTCAACGGAAGAGTTACTTGGAAAGTAATAAGAAAATGGTCTGAGAGGGCAGCGGAGTAAGGAGAGACGACAACGTGAGAGATATCTAGTCCGCGAGCTAGAATAAGATCTAAAGTGTTGCCACTGAAATGAGTTGGTTCGTGGACATACTGGTTAAAGCCAAAAGTGTCTATGATAGCTCTAAAAGCTTTATTAAGTGAATCAGAATTGTTACTGATGTGAATATTAAAGTCCCCCAGGATCAGGATTTTATCCACTCTAGTAAGAATAACAGAGATAAATTCAGAAAACTCATCTAGAAATTGACAATAGGGCCCCGGGGGACGATAGAGCACTGCTATGAGAAAAGTTGAGGCAGTACCATATTGCTTCACAGAGAGCAACTCAAAAGAGTCAAAATTAGGTAAACTAAGGGTGTTAGGAGTAAATGTAGTATTACAGATTAGAGCTACACCCCCACCTTTCTTTGCTGCCCTAGCAGCACAGGAAAAGGAATAGTTAGGGGGTGAAGCTTGATTTAAAGGGAGAAAAACTTCTGGCTTTAACCAAGTTTCACACAAACCCATCATGTCAAGGCTAAGATCACTGATCAGGTCAGTAACAAGCAACGCCTTAGGTGAAAGCGATCTGATATTGATAAAACCTAACGTCAGCGTAATCGGGCTTACAGTAATCATATCGGAGGAGGGAGTCAGTAGAATTGGAACTAAATTGCTATGAAATATGGTCTGTTTGACTCTAGACCGAAATGAGCTACGTGGGCGTGAAAGTACACTAATGGGAAAAATGTCACTACTAGCTATATAAATAGTCATATTAGTCTTAACATTATGATGTTCATTACGATGAACATCATTCGTTAGAGGGATACCTCGAAGAGGGTGACGGGTTTTCTCGTTGTCTCTGTTGTCTCTGCCTGACCAGTGCTCCAGCTCTTTTGCCTCGCTTCCTTCTCCGTCTCCGTTTACAAGGTGTAGCAGGTCGGCTAAACAGTTTAAATCTAAACAAATGGAAGTCCAATCTGTGAACAGAACAGACATTTCTTTATTAACCACAAATGGAATATTGTATTTTGCACAGTTCGTCTGTGGGTGTGCACTGGCGATAGATTTAAAACAATCGCCTCAAGCAACACCATTAACACTCAAATCGGCTTAACAATTGGACAAAAGACAGACGAATGTAAAAAACATACCCTGCCATGCAATCGCAATGAGCTGCAATGACTCCTGCGTCTTGTTTTGCAATGATCCACATCTTTGGTGGTGTTTTACAGGACCTCTGAGAGTGGTTCACATATGTTAAGTAAACAACCGCAACGTTGACGTCGAGAGTTACCACAGCGTTCAATGTTTGCGGCTAGGTTAATCCAAAGCACAGTAAAAGAAAAGCCACTCACCCTGGCGAAAACCAAACGACAGTCATTGTAGAGCACCTTGGTACCGAGGTCGTGAACCCTCCCGCTAACAAAAAGGCTCCATACACACTCACACTCTACACAACATGTCTCCATACTTTTGTTTCCTTCGTCTCCTCCATTCTGCTTTTCACTGCCTGGCCTCCATCTGGATTTCACGCGTGATCGGAATCACGTGACTGCAAACAACGTATTGACCAATCACCTTGTAGGAGTTTAGTTCTCGGTAATGACCACCTCGCCGTACTTTATTCCTGACTTAATATGGTGTACAACAGCTTCTCCTGACTGTGTGTTAGCACCTGCATTTTTGCAACTGTTATGTCATGTTGGTAGTGTGGAGTTTCTCTCTGATTTACTCTGCGTAGTGTGGAGTTTTTTATGGTAACATCATGTGACAGGAAGATGAGATCGGTCTGAAATTATTATCTGATTATGCTAATTAACATTTGTTTCTCTCTCTCTCTCTCTCTCTCTCTCTCTTTCTGTCTCTCTATCTTTCTTTATTTCTCTGTTTACTTCTTTTACTCTCTTCCCCTTTCTCTCCATAGTCACACACACATACACGAATTCCCATATGCCCACACATGCACATGCATACACACACACACACACGTTCATACACACACGTGTGTATGAACGTGTGTGTAAAGCACTGCGTGTGTATGAACGTGTGTGTGTGTGTGTGTGTGTGTATGAACGTGTGTGTAAAGCACTGTGTGTGTATGAACGTGTGTGAGAAGCACTGCGTGTGTATGAGCGTGTGTGTGTGTGTGTGTGTGTATGAACGTGTGTGTGTGTATGAACGTGTGTGTGTGAACGTGTGTCTAAAGCACTGCGTGTGTATGAACGTGTGTGTAAAGCACTGCTTGTGTGTGAATGTGTGTGTGTGTGTATGAACATGTGTGTGTGTATGAACGTGTGTGTGTGTATATGGTAGAAAGATCTCAGAATGTGTGTGAAAGTCTGTGTTGCTCAAATGTACCCTGTATGGAGCCACACCCATTTCCTGAGTCTGAGAGCAGGAAAGTGTGGACACAGCCCAGCGCTGTTATCTTAACGACACTTAACTGTCTTCTGTCTGATCTGGACCAAGACTAGCACATAACACTGACATCGCTTTCAAAGGTAAACCTCTTTCTGCTTATTTCTGTTTAAATGGTTTACTGTGACATCTTTATGGTTCCCCCATGGTGGAACAAGCTACCAGTCATCATCCGTGCAGGGGCATCCCTCTCGATCTTCAAGAGCCTCTCGAAAACTCACCTCTTCTGAGAACATCTCCTCTCTTAACTCTCCTAACACCTAAACACCTCTAACACCCTAACATGCCTAACTCACAACTACTGCCTCACTCTTCTGTCTCTGTCTTAAAAGAAACTCACACTTGTTGCTTGCACTCATTGCTTGCACTTCAAACAGATGTCATACTCAGTGTAAACCGGTGTTCTTGAAACAGAACAGTGTGTGTGTGTGTGTCCATGTGCATGTATGTGTGTTGTGTGTGTGTGTGTGTAATGTACTACTCAGTGTTTACTCATAGGTCTTGCACTGTGCCGGAGCTTGAATTGTTTCCCCACTTTTAAGTCACTTTGGTTAAAAGCGTCAGCCAAATAAATGTAATGTAATGTGAGAATGACGTAATGTTACTGTGTTATTTATACGTATCTGTGAGTGTGATTTTTAAAGTTTAGTGTTTTAATGGTGTTACTGTGTTGTTTATACGTATTTGTGTGTGTGTGTTTTTAATGTTTAGTGTTTTAATAGTGTTACTGTGTTATTTATACGTATCTGTGTGTGTGTGTTTTTAATGTTTAGTGTTTTAATGGTGTTACTGTGTTCTTTATACGTATCTGTGTGTGTGTTTTTAATGTTTAGTGTTTAATGATGTTACTGTGTTGTTTATACGTATCTGTGTGTGTGATTTTTAAAGTTTAGTGTTTTAATGGTGTTACTGTGTTGTTTATAGGTATCTGTGAGTGTGATTTTTAAAGTTTAGTGTTTTAATGGTGTTACTGTGTTGTTTATAGGTATCTGTGAGTGTGATTTTTAATGTTTAGTGTTTTAATGGTGTTACTGTGTTGTTTATATGTATGTGTGTATGTGTTTTTTAATGTTTAGTGTTTTAATGGTGTTACTGTGTTATTTATACGTATCTGTGTGTGTGTTTTTTAATGTTTAGTGTTTTAATGGTGTTACTGTGTGGTTTATATGTATCTGTGTGTGTGTTTTTTAATATTTAGTATTTTAATGGTGTTACTGCGTTGTTTTTACATATCTGTCCTGGTGTTTTTCAGTGTTTAATTTTAGTTTTAATGATGTGTCCAGTTAGAATGGGCCACACCCAGACTTTTCGTTTATCTGTTTATTGCAGTTTCCTGTCACGACGCTTGTGTCTTTTTTGAGAACAGACTGTACTCCTCTTGTTGCTGTTCTGCTCTGAATGGAGGCGGAGAGTGAGAAGTTTGGCTTGTCTCTGTTCTGCTCTGAATGGAAGCGGAGAGTGAGAAGTTTGGCTTGTCTCTGTTCTGCTCTGAATGGAAGTGGAGAGTGAGAAGTTTGGCTTGTCTCTGTTCTGCTCTGAATGGAAGCGGAGAGTGAGAAGTTTGGCTTGTCTCTGTTCTGCTCTGAATGGAAGTGGAGAGTGAGAAGTTTGGCTTGTCTCTGTTCTGCTCTGAATGGAAGCGGAGGGTGAGAAGTTTGGCTTGTCTCTGTTCTGCTCTGAATGGAAGTGGAGAGTGAGAAGTTTGGCTTGTCTCTGTTCTGCTCTGAATGGAAGTGGAGAGTGAGAAGTTTGGCTTGTCTCTGTTCTGCTCTGAATGGAAGCGGAGAGTGAGAAGTTTGGCTTGTCTCTGTTCTGCTCTGAATGGAAGCGGAGGGTGAGAAGTTTGGCTTGTCTCTGTTCTGCTCTGAATGGAAGCGGAGGGTGAGAAGTTTGGCTTGTCTCTGTTCTGCTCTGAATGGAAGCGGAGAGTGAGAAGTTTGGCTTGTCTCTGTTCTGCTCTGAATGGAAGCGGAGGGTGAGAAGTTTGGCTTGTCTCTGTTCTGCTCTGAATGGAAGCGGAGGGTGAGAAGTTTGGCTTGTCTCTGTTCTGCTCTGAATGGAAGTGGAGAGTGAGAAGTTTGGCTTGTCTCTGTTCTGCTCTGAATGGAAGCGGAGGGTGAGAAGTTTGGCTTGTCTCTGTTCTGCTCTGAATGGAAGCGGAGGGTGAGAAGTTTGGCTTGTCTCTGTTCTGCTCTGAATGGAAGTGGAGGGTGAGAAGTTTGGCTTGTCTCTGTTCTGCTCTGAATGGAAGCGGAGGGTGAGAAGTTTGGCTTGTCTCTGTTCTGCTCTGAATGGAAGCGGAGGGTGAGAAGTTTGGCTTGTCTCTGTTCTGCTCTGAATGGAAGCGGAGGGTGAGAAGTTTGGCTTGTCTCTGTTCTGCTCTGAATGGAAGCGGAGGGTGAGAAGTTTGGCTTGTCTCTGTTCTGCTCTGAATGGAAGTGGAGGGTGAGAAGTCTGTGCCCCAGTGTAGGAGTCGTCCAGTGGTGCTGTACTTCTGCCGTTCTGTTTTCATTTCCACTGTCACCATTTGCTCTTTGTCCCTAATACCTATGCTTCTTAGTCTAGAACTGTGTGTGTGTGTGTGTGTGTTCTTGTTTTATAATGATTTATTAAATAGACAAACTGAGATTGTGGAAGTCATGGTGGAGAGATCTCTTTGTCTTTTGATCTTGTGATGAAAGACAGTGATTGGTTAGTCAGTCTGATTACTGTCTCTACTGTACCAGACCAACAGACCAATGCTGAGATGAAACTCACCAATACTGAGAATGTATGTGCACAACATTAGTGTGACGTTAGGATAACCAACTGGATCTGACATACGACATCATCAGTACTCACCCTGTCAGATATTCTATATTCTACTGGTAGCGATAAAATTCATGGCTTCCAATCATTTCAATGCTATAGTTTAGTACAATGTTTTTAATCCATAGAATCAATGAAAGAATTATATCTGTTTCACAGATTAAGACTTGTTTGGAAGGTAATTATGAATTCAGCTGAGTGTGATAGTGTTTGCAGATATTAATCTCACATAACATGAGGCTTGATATGAAAGAGCTGGTGAATCCACAGAAACATATTCACTTCAGGGCATGTTTTTGACCTTAGTGTGTTATATGATCTGCTTTGCTGTTTTAGGCTGAATTTTCCAGTGAACCATGGAGACAATACGTGATATGAGGATGACCCTAGCTGAGATCCTGGCTGCCGATACAGACTTTGTTCTGCAGCATATGGATCAGAAGAAACTCATCACTGATCGTGACTACAAGGAGCTCAGAAGCCTGCCTCAGAACACTGAGAAACTGTCTGGGGCGATACTGGATAAATTAAGAGACACGGATGAAGATATCTGTCAGAAATTCATTGACCTGCTGAAGCAGGAATTCATGTTAAAACAATATCCAAAGCTAAGACGTCATTTCTCATCCCAGTCAACGGATGGCATACCAGGTACTGTCACTGACATACATGTTACAGTATTTAGACCAACTTAGCATGAGCCAGGACTTTTTTTTTCTTTTTGAAGTGTACATTTTACAGTGTTTTGATCACACTTACCACACAGAATGTTGAATAAGTTTTGCTGTAGCACAACATTTTAAATTTAAAATGACTGTGAAAATATAATCAAGAGTTGTCTTACAGTTGAAAATTTGTAGCACTTTGCTGGCTATGCCATGGGTTGCAGCTGACCCTTATCAGCGGTTAAAGAGAAAATGTTGATACACAAACAATATTTATTTCTTTGTATGTGGTGCCTTGAAAGAGCTCCCTAAGTCTTCACCATGTAGTGAAAACTGTCAAAACAAACTGACAAATAAACAGCGTGTACTTTTGTGATGTGATGTTTTGTCATCGACAAGCCATTGCAGTGATATATGCTGAACAGTGATTAGCTGCCAGTTTTTTTTTTTTTTTAATTATTTTAACAATGAAAAACTAACATGCCCGAAAAAATATATATGTGTGTGTGTGTGTCCGCAGCCGAAGCATCATCTCCACTTGCGAGGGACCAGGTGAAGAAGTATGTGGTGGGCCTGGGCCCATACAGCCAAAACCTGACAAATGCAGGACAGGCAATTGTGGATCATGTGATGCAAAACTGCACTGACGACACTGTGAAAGACTGGCTTCAGAATGAGAAAAACAATGTACTGTTTGTCAACTATGTGCGGTTCTTAAACCTGCAGTTTAAGAGCTACCAGGACGAGATGGAAAAGAGGCTTCATTATGGACTGATCCACATTGTGTTTGTGGCTCATGGGAGGATCACTGGGAATCGAGTGCCTGCCTCCCGCCTCTTACCGCTGAACTCCATTGACGATGTCGTCCTCTACTCTCCGTGGAACTGCTCCATCGATGCTAAAGTCGCCGCTGGCATTGCACTGGGGACCATTGACCCCGACAGCAGGGCTTTTCATCCCATTGGAAACACTCCGTACCCCATACCCACTGATTGGAATTCCATGCGTCGAGCTGGACCAACTATGGTTCCAGAAATCGTTGTGTCTCCGGTAACACACAATGAACCTGTATGGAAGAAATTTCTGGAGATGACAAGGTCGGGTTTTTGGCATGAGAACTGCCTACTGATCCCATACACAGTTGCAGAAGAGAGCTTGTATTTATCTTCAGAAATCCCACTCCATATCCTTATCCTCGCCTTGTCTTGTGCTCTCCCAGTAGCAGTGAGGATCAGGTTTCACTTAGCTGCATGTCTTAGTCGCAGTGGAGATTTATCAGACGCAAACACACTGCACCAGCAGTATGCCTGTACACGTGACGGGACTATGATGACCACGACTATGTTAGTCATCAATCAAAACACTGTCATATTTGAGGCTCTAAAGTTAATATTTGGTGTTGTCGGCTGAAGTGATTTTTAGACAGTAACTGCAGTCAAAAACTCCTCCATACTGACCTTATATAAAAGTACTTATACAAATTGAGAGTGCAATATAGCTTTGTAGGTTGTTGGTTATATGGTTGTTGTTTTGGCATCTTTTCCTAAGTCATTTTAATTCTATCATGATTTGTGACCATGTCAGGGTTGTTTTTTGGAGTTATAGTTATACCGTTAATGCAGTTCTGTTCCTTTTCTTTCTTTCTTTTTTCCTCATTACACTTTATTTCTTTAATGAGTGACAGATTATGGATACAAGCATGTTTTGTCTACAGAGGACTTTTCTCTGATACTGTAGTCCCTGTTAATAAACTCCTCCTTAAATACTCCCTGTCAATAAACTCCTCTTTAAATACTCCCTGCCAATAAAATCTCCTCTTTAAATACTCCCTGTCAATAAACTCCTCTTTAAATACTCCCTGTCAATAAAATCTCCTCTTTAAATACTCCCTGTAAATAAACTCTTCTTTAAATACTCCCTGTCAATAAAATCTCCTCTTTAAATACTCCCTGTCAATAAAATCTCCTCTTTAAATACTCCCTGTCAATAAACTCCTCTTTAAATACACCCTGTCAATAAAATCTCCTCTTTAAATACTCCCTGTCAGTAAATTCCTCTTTAAATACTCCCTGTCAATAAAATCTCCTCTTTAAATACTCCCTGTCAATAAAATCTTCTCTTTAAATACTCCCTGTCAATAAATTCCTCTTTAAATACTCCTTGTCAATAAAATCTCCTCTTTAAATACTCCCTGTCAATAGACTCCTCTTTAAATACTCCCTGTCAATAAAATCTCCTCTTTAAATACTCCCTGTCAATAAACTCCTCTTTAAATACTCCCTGTCAATAAAATCTCCTCTTTAAATACTCCCTGTAAATAAACTCTTCTTTAAATACTCCCTGTCAATAAAATCTCCTCTTTAAATACTTCCTGTCAATAAAATCTTCTCTTTAAATACTCCCTGTCAGTAAATTCCTCTTTAAATACTCCCTGTCAATACAATCTCCTCTTTAAATACTCCCTGTCAATAAAATCTCCTCTTTAAATACTCCCTGTCAATAAACTCCTCTTTAAATACTCCCTGTCAATAAAATCTCCTCTTTAAATACTCCCTGTCAATAAACTCCTCTTTAAATACTCCCTGTCAATAAAATCTCCTCTTTAAATACTCCCTGTCAATAAAATCTCCTCTTTAAATACTCCCTGTCAATAAACTCCTCTTTAAATACACCCTGTCAATAAAATCTCCTCTTTAAATACTCCCTGTCAGTAAATTCCTCTTTAAATACTCCCTGTCAATAAAATCTCCTCCTTAAATACTCCCTGTTAATAAAATCTTCTCTTTAAATACTCCCTGTCAATAAACTCCTCTTTAAATACACCCTGTCAATAAAATCTCCTCTTTAAATACTCCCTGTCAGTAAATTCCTCTTTAAATACTCCCTGTCAATAAAATCTCCTCCTTAAATACTCCCTGTTAATAAAATCTTCTCTTTAAATACACCCTGTCAATGAACTCCTCTTTAAATACTCCCTGTCAATAAAATCTTCTCTTTAAATACACCCTTTCAATAAACTCCTCTTTAAATACGAGTTGTGTTCTCCTCATCCATCACTATCATCTCCTCATGGGACCAACTCCTCCCTGCCCTGACCTCTGTGGCAGAATCAACAGGAACCACCAACCCCAGACTCCCAACCCCAGACCCCCAACCCCAGACCACCAACCCCAGACCACCAACCCTAGACCCCCAACCCCAGACCCCCAACCCTAGACCACCAACCCCAGACCCCCAACCCCAGACCCCCAACCCTAGACCACCAACCCCAGACCACCAACCCCAGACCACCAAGCCTAGACCACCAACCCCAGACCCCCAACCCCAGACCACCAAGCCTAGACCACCAACCCCAGACCACCAAGCCTAGACCCCCAACCCCAGACCCCCAACCCCAGACCACCAACCCCAGACCACCAACCCCAGACCCCCAACCCCAGACCACCAACCCTAGACCACCAACCCCAGACCACCAACCCCAGACTACCAACCCCAGACCACCAACCCCAGACCACCAACCCTAGACCCCCAACCCCAGACCACCAACCCCAGACCACCAACCCCAGACTACCAACCCCAGACCACCAACCCCAGACCCCCAACCCTAGACCCCCAACCCCAGACCCCCAACCCTAGACCCCCAACCCTAGACCCCCAACCCCAGACCACCAACCCCAGACCCCCAACCCCAGACCACCAACCCCAGACCCCCAACCCCAGGGAGCAGACATTGCTTACCAAGAGACATACAGCTCTGGAAAAAAAATTAAGAGACCACTGTAAAATGATCAGTTTCTCTGCAGGAGACCACTGTAGTTTCTCTGGTTTTACCATTTATAGGTGGTGTGTCTGAGTACAATGAACATTTTTATCTTACTAATTTTTAATCACAGCTTTCATGTGTCTAGGCATGCTCTCCGCCAGTCTTTCACACTGCTGTTGGGTGACTTTATGCCACTCCTGGCACAAAAATTCAAGCAGCTCGACTTTGTTTGATGCCGTGTGACCATCCATCTTCCTCTTGATCACATTCCAGTATCAACAGTATCACCACCACCTCCAACAACAATAACAACAACATCACCTCCTCCACCACCAACAACAACAACAGCAACAACAATATCACCAACAATAACAACAACATCACCAGCATCAACAATAACAACAATAACAACAACAACAACAGCAACAACAATATCACCACCACCACCTCCAACAACAATAACAACAACAACAATATCACCAACAATAACAACAACATCACTAGCATCAACAGTAACAACAACAATATCACCAACAATACCATCAACTCAACAATGATAATTCGTTCTCTTAATGCTGTGCCTCTCTCTGTCGCAGTGGAAACAGATGTGTCTAGTGCTGTAGTGAACAAGTGTCAAAGACACACAAACCAACAAAGTCACTGACATATTTACATTAATATTCACATGATTTATCAAGTCACATAATTCATATTTCAGTATTTATTGTGTGCCCAAGAGTGACCTACATATGAGGTTTGTATACAAATCCTTCCCGCAATACTTTTGCTTGACCCGCTGTTGGGTCATGTATAATGTTTACCACCATCTAGTGGTCATGTGTAGTCACTAGCAAGATGTGTGTGTGTGTGTGTGTGTGTGTGTGTGAGTGTGTGTGTGTGTGTGCGAGAGAGAGAGAGAGAGAGAGAGAGAGAAAGAGAGACAGTGTCTGTGTGTGTCTGTTTGCGTGTGTATCTGTGCGAGAGAGACCGTGTGTGTGTGTGTGAGTGTGTGTGTGCGTGTGTGTGTGTGTGTTTAAAAAGTGTTTAAACAGATACATTTTCAATGTATAGCTACTTGTTTGAAGCCTCTGCCTCCTTTTACACCCTCCCTCCCCTCCCCCCAAACTAAACACTGAGGAATCCACAGACTCCCAGCCAACACTGAATTCCTTTAACAGGAAATCTTTAGGAGAAATACACCCATCAGGGAAGAATAAGCCAATCAGGGACCAGCATGAGCCCCTGTATATGTTAGAGTAAAACAGTTTCACACGAATGTGTGCAGATTCACTGATCTTCACATTACTGTTTCCCAAAGCACTGTGTGTGTATGAGCGTGTGTGTAAAGCACTGTGTGTGTATGAACGTGTGTGAAAAGCACTGTGTGTGTATGAACGTGTGTGTAAAGCACTGCGTGTGTGTGAACGTGTGTGAAAAGCACTGTGTGTGTATGAACGTGTGTGCAAGTTTTTGCTGCTCAGGGGCGTATTTCAGAAAGCAGGTTTAGTGAAAACTCAGAGTTAGTTAACTTAGAGTAAGTAGTAAACCTCCTAATAGAAGAGTCCTGTGGCTTCATTCTCTTAGCAAAACAAAGCCATAGGGCTCTTCTATTAGGAGGTTTACTACTTACTCTAAGTT
>NC_044501.1:2091658-2136658 GCF_902362185.1 Chanos chanos | reverse complement strand
ATTTAGAGGGACAGCCAGGGCCATCCATACTGCACATAGGTGAAATTCATGGACTGGTGCAAGGCAAACAAAGGTGAAAGCATTTGCCAAGAATGTTGTCGTAAATCAAGAACAAAAGTTGGAGGATCGAAGACGATCAGAAACTGTCCTAGTCCCGACCGTAAACAATGCCGACCCGCGGTCCCGCGACGTCCCCTACAACCCGCCGGGCAGTGTGAGGGAAACCAATGAGTCTTCGGGTTCTGGGAGGGAGTACGGTTGCAAAGTTGAAACTTACAGGAATTCACGGTCCAAACCGTGTCTCCTCCAGAAAGCAAGCATGGGAAACAGAAAAGCGAATTCTTAGCTACACTTATTGCTAGCCAGTCCTTTTGTTATAGCCAAGTTACAAAACTTACGATTTTGTCGTTTGTCCTTTTGCGTTATTTGAACGTCAAAAGTCAATGGGCTGTGGGCTGAATTAGTTTAGCCCAAATGATCAGCAAATCCAGGGGGCAGGTCATGACACCTGTCACTCACTTAACTCCACGAAGATGAATGGTAGCTGATGCTACTGTGTTTGGGCTGTGAAAAATAAGCCCATTTGAATATATCCTGTGTTTTTCTTGTGACTATTTGGTACTGTTGCTGCTCTAGGTTCCACCAAAATTTAAAACAATCTCTTCTAAGGTTTTTGAAACAATAATTTTCTGATCTTTATTGTAAAAGATATGAGATAGGGAGGGCTTAGCCCTGTTAGCCCATTTATAACAGCCATCCCTGTGTATGTGTGTAGTGTTAATGTGTGTTATTGTATATGGGTCATTATATAAGCACACATCAGTGCATGTCCTTGTTCACTCAGAGTTTTACTGTGTCCACTGGAACCTATTTGCCCTATTTGTTCTCTGCCAAATTCCTCACTGTAAACATTCCTTCTCTCTCCTTTCCTTCTCTCTGAAGTTCAAACCCCTCTCACCGGGGAGAGCAGGAGCAACCAGAGTATGTACAACAGTAAGGTGTGTGTGTGTGTGTGTGTGTGTGTGTGTGTGTGTGTGTGTGTGTATGTGTGTGTGTGTGTGTGTGTATGTGTGTGTGTGTGTGTGTGTGTGTGTGTGTGTATGTGTGTGTGTGTGTGTGTGTGTGTGTGTGTATGTGTGTGTGTGTGTGTGTGTGTGTGTGTGTGTGTGTGTGTGCGTGTGTGTGTGTGTGTGAGTGTGTGTGTGTGTGTGTACAAGAGAGAGAGGGAATTACATATTAGTTTGTGTACTCATGAAAAACTCTCACAAAAATTCCACTCACAAAGGCAAACATCTGAACATTTTAACATCAGTAAACAGCCGTGTGCAGACCTTCAGTAAATCCAGTGCCTTGTCTGTGTTGTTTGAGAATTTTGCTTCGTTGTAGTTGTTGTTGTTGTTGTTGTTGTTTTTAAATCGTTACACTGTGTCATTGTCTTAGATTGCTTGCAGATCCAGTTTCAGCTGAGATGATGAGAGAGTGTGTGGAGAACCTTGGCCCATACAGCCAAACCCTGGCCAACGCGGGACGAACAATCGTGAACCACGTGATCAGCAACTGCACCAGTGCGACTGTGAGGTCCTGGCTTCAGCATGAGAGAAACAATGTCCTGTTTCTCAACTACGTGCGGTACATGAATGTACAGTTTAAGAGCTACCAGGCCGAGATGGAAAAGAAACTTCATTATGGACTGATTCACATTGTGTTTGTGGCTCATGGAAAGATCACTGGGAATCGGGTGCCTGCCTGTTGCCTCTTACCGCTGAAATCCATTGACCATGTCGTCCTCTACTCTCCGTGGAACTGCTCCATTGATGCTAAAGCTGCAG
This sequence comes from Chanos chanos, assembly GCF_902362185.1. NCBI lineage: Eukaryota > Metazoa > Chordata > Actinopteri > Gonorynchiformes > Chanidae > Chanos > Chanos chanos. Next base: position 2,134,829 of record NC_044501.1, on the reverse strand, counting down.
CTGGCATTGCACTGGGGACCATTACCCCTGACAAGAGGGTTTTCTCTAACAGGAATGTAAAGATTCATATCTCCATACCCGAGAACTGGAATTTCATACGTCAAGCTGGAGAAACTCAGGTTCCAGAAATCATTGTGTCTCCAGTGACAAGCAATGAACCTGTGTGGCAGATATTCAGTGAGATTAAAAATTCAGGCTTTTGGCACGAAAACCGCCTCCTTATCCCGTACGTTGTCCAAGAGGAGAACTCGTACTTATCACCAGAAATCCCACTCCACCTCCTTCTCCTCGCCCTGTCTTGTGCTCTTCCAGTCTCAGTGAAGATCAGGTTCCACTTGGCTGCATGTCTGAATCGCACAGAAGATGTAACAGACCGGCAGATGCTGCAGCAGTATGCCTGGACACCTGACCACACCGTCATGTCCGCAAATTTGGACCAAAAAATCCAAAACCCAAGGCTATTCGAAGCCTTTGAATCAATGTTTGGTGTCATTAACTCACGCAATATTTACACAGCAACTGCACTGTCTCATATTGCTGGGGAAACATTAATTTGTGGTGATGAAAACAAAGATGTTGTTAGTTTTCATTGTTGCTCTTGATTTTTCCAACTTGCAAGTCCCATTTTTAATCTTTAATATTCTAGCATAATTTTCTTCCTTGTACCGTGGATTTTGCTTTATTTCATTATGTTTTTATCTTAGCCATCTTAACTGTTGTATTTTGTAACCATGTCATGATTTTTTTTTAAATAGTATTGAATAGCATTGTTGGCTGTGATGTAATCCTTCAGTTAGTGCATGCCTTGGGAATCTGGGATTTAAATGCAATAAAAAATAAAAGACAAATACAATCGGCATTATTCTCTGAGCTCTGCGTGTTCTCTTCGATCACATCTGTGTCTTCTCACTGCAGTTTTTATAGTGCATGGAATTCTGCATCTTGTCTTGAATGTCTTAAATAGTCCAGCAAATCGCCCTCTCATTGTGCTGGTGAGGCTTGGTGAACTACATTCAATGCACTAATCCGTTTGTTTACCTGACACCTACTCACTTTTTTATCCTCCCATCCACAGCAACCTGCACAGTGAGAAGAACATCCTCCAATATTCCATATCAGACCAAACAGAGGGCCAGCAACCCTCAGTGTAATGTTAGCAAGAAAACAACTCTTTTGATCTCTCACTTGTCCTAACATTTACTCATACTAAACCTTCGGTTCTGACAGTTTCATTCATACTAAACCTTCGGTTCTGACAGTTTTATTCACACTAAACCTTCAGTACTGATAGTGTCATTCATACTAAACCTTCAGTACTGACAGTTTTATTCATACTAAACCTTCAGTACTGACAGTGTCATTCATACTAAACCTTCAGTACTGACAGTTTCATTCATACTAAACCTTCGGTACTGACAGTTTCATGCATACTAAACCTTCAGTACTGACAGTGTCATTCATACTAAACCTTCAGTACTGACAGTTTCATTCATACTAAACCTTCGGTACTGACAGTTTCATGCATACTAAACCTTCAGTACTGACAGTATCATTCATACTAAACCTTCAGTACTGACAGTTTTATTCTTACTAAACCTTCAGTACTGACAGTTTCATTCATACTAAACCTTCAGTACTGACAGTTTCATTCATACTAAACCTTCGGTACTGACAGTTTCATGCATACTAAACCTTCAGTACTGACAGTTTTATTCATACTAAACCTTCAGTACTGACAGTTTCATTCATACTAAACTTTGGTTCTGACAGTTTCATTCATACTAAACCTTCAGTGCTGACAGTTTTATTCATACTAAACCTTCAGTACTGACAGTTTCATTCATACTAAACCTTCAGTACTGATAGTGTCATTCATACTAAACCTTCAGTACTGATAGTGTCATTCATACTAAACCTTCAGTACTGACAGTATGAATGAAACTGTCAGTACTGAAGGTTAAGTATGAAGGAAACTAAACCTTCAGTTCTGACAGTTTTATTCACACTAAACCTTCAGTACTGACAGTTTTATTCATACTAAACCTTCAGTACTGACAGTATCATTCATACTAAACCTTCAGTACTGACAGTGTCATTCATACTAAACCTTCAGTACTGACAGTATCATTCATACTAAACCTTCAGTACTGACAGTGTCATTCATACTAAACCTTCGGTACTGACAGTTTCATGCATACTAAACCTTCAGTACTGACAGTTTCATTCATACTAAACCTTCAGTACTGACAGTTTCATTCATACTAAACCTTCGGTACTGACAGTTTCATGCATACTAAACCTTCAGTACTGACAGTATCATTCATACTAAACCTTCAGTACTGACAGTTTCATTCATACTAAACTTTGGTTCTGACAGTTTCATTCATACTAAACCTTCAGTACTGACAGTTTTATTCATACTAAACCTTCAGTACTGACAGTTTCATTCATACTAAACCTTCAGTACTGATAGTGTCATTCATACTAAACCTTCAGTACTGACAGTATGAATGAAACTGTCAGTACTGAAGGTTAAGTATGAATGAAACTAAACCTTCAGTTCTGACAGTTTTATTCACACTAAACCTTCAGTACTGACAGTTTCATTCATACTAAACCCTCAGTACTGACAGTTTTATTCATACTAAACCTTCAGTACTGACAGTTTCATTCATACTAAACCTTCAGTACTGACAGTATCATTCATACTAAACCTTCAGTACTGACAGTGTCATTCATACTAAACCTTGGGTACTGACAGTTTCATTCATACTAAACCTTCAGTACTGACAGTGTCATTCATACTAAACCTTCAGTACTGACAGTTTTATTCATACTGAACCTTCAGTACTGACAGTTTCATTCATACTAAACCTTCAGTACTGACAGTTTTATTCATACTAAACCTTCGGTACTGACAGTTTCATGCATACTAAACCTTCAGTACTGACAGTTTCATTCATACTAAACCTTCGGTACTGACAGTTTCATGCATACTAAACCTTCAGTACTGACAGTGTCATTCATACTAAACCTTCAGTACTGACAGTTTCATTCATACTAAACCTTCAGTACTGACAGTTTCATTCATACTAAACCTTCAGTACTGACAGTTTCATTCATACTAAACCTTCAGTACTGATAGTGTCATTCATACTAAACCTTCAGTACTGACAGTATGAATGAAACTGTCAGTACTGAAGGTTAAGTATGAATGAAACTAAACCTTCAGTTCTGACAGTTTTATTCACACTAAACCTTCAGTACTGACAGTTTTATTCATACTAAACCTTCAGTACTGACAGTATCATTCATACTAAACCTTCAGTACTGACAGTGTCATTCATACTAAACCTTCAGTACTGACAGTATCATTCATACTAAACCTTCAGTACTGACAGTGTCATTCATACTAAACCTTCGGTACTGACAGTTTCATTCATACTAAACCTTCGGTACTGACAGTGTCATTCATACTAAATCTTCGGTACTGACAGTTTTATTCATACTAAACCTTCAGTACTGACAGTTTTATTCACACTAAACCTTCAGTACTGACAGTTTTATTCACACTAAACCTTCAGTACTGACAGTTTTATTCATACTGAAACATGTGTGGTTTGATCATGAATGATGGGACACAGAACAAAATTCTTATTGCTAACACCCACCATTGCCACAGTCACTCACTTCATTCTCCCCACTCTCATACATGCAGGTGCTACAGTAGCACCTCTTTTACAATAAAGATGAGAAAATTATTCTTTCAAAAACCGTCTGTACATCCGCTGTCATTGGTCAAAAGTCAATGGGCTGTGGGCTGAATTAGTTTAGCCCAAATGATCAGCAAATCCAGGGGGCAGGTCATGACACCTGTCACTCACTTGACCCTACGAAGATGAATGGTAGCTGATGCTACTGTGTTTGGGCTGTAAAAAATAAGCCCATTTGAATATATCCTGTGTTTGTCTTGTGACTGTTTGGTACTGTTGCTGCTCTAGGTTCCACCAAAATTTAAAACAATCTGTTCTAAGGTTTCTGAAACAATAATTTTCTGATCTTTATTGTAAAAGATATGAGATAGGGAGGGCTTAGCCCTGTTAGCCCATTTACAACAGCCATCCCTGCGTATGTGTGTAGAGTTAATGTATGTTATTGTATATGGGTCATTATATAAGCACACATCAGTGCATGTCCTTGTTCACTCAGAGTTTTACTGTGTCCACTGGAACCTATTTGCCCTATTTGTTCTCTGCCAAATTCCTCACTGTAAACATTCTCTCCCTCTGTCTCTCTCTCTCTCTCTCTCTCTCTCTCTCTCTCTCTGAAGTTCAAACCCCTCTCACCAGGGAGAGCAGGAACCACCATACTTTATTCCCCGACTGCACTCAACAGAGTACAGCATTACTTTTATCATTATGAGGGTTTGAAATAATTAGTGATCACAAAACAAAATACTTTGATCTCCCACTTATGATGTACTCAGTCAGTAAGAATTGAGTGAGAATGTTTTGTATGTTTGTTTTACTTAAGGATTTTTAGGTGTATTCAGTGGGACATGGGTCTAACTGAAGTTAGTTTTATACAGGTAAACAGACAAACATGACACACACAACTGAATAATTGTACAATTAAGGAATGCTGCTGTTTGCAATTTCTGCCTTACAAGCAGACGCAAGAAGACACGCTGACAACCACAGCCACTCTCAAAGAGTAACAGATATAACACAGGTCACTCAGATCTACTGATGTGTACTGCAGTAGCGGTAATATATACACAGTCACCGATGATTGAGTAAACATGTTTATCAAGCATTTCTAACATCGTATGACTCACAGTTCAACTCATATACTGGCGGCAATGTTGTAGGATAAAAACCTGTAAGCGCTTCCTTCACAAAGAGAGAAAAAAAAGACTGGCCCGGTTGCAACACAGCGTACCAAACAGAGTGCATATACTTTACACGAAAGAGTCTGTCCTGAACTTTTGGGAGAACTCATGGAGTTTTAAAGAGAGCCTGTCCTGACTCAGTAGTGTGTTAAGTACTGATGTTTTAAAGAGAGTCTCTCCTCAGTGCTGTGTTAAGTGCTGGAGGTTTAAGGAGAGCCTGTCCTGACTCAATGCTGTGTTAAGTGCTGGAGGTTTAAAGAGAGCCTGTCCTGACTCAGTGCTGTGTTAAGTGCTAGAGTTTTAAAGAGAGTCTCCCCTCAGTGCTGTGTTAAGTACTGATGTTTTAAAGAGAGTCTCTTCTCAGTGCTGTGTTAAGTGCTGGAGGTTTAAGGAGAGCCTGTCCTGACTCAATGCTGTGTTAAGTGCTGGAGGTTTAAGGAGAGCCTGTCCTGACTCAATGCTGTGTTAAGTGCTGGAGGTTTAAAGAGAGCCTGTCCTGACTCAATGCTGTGTTAAGTGCTGGAGGTTTAAAGAGAGTCTCTCCTCAGTGCTGTGTTAAGTGCTGGAGTTTTAAAGAGAGCCTGCCCTGACTCAGTAGTGTGTTAAGTGCTAGAGTTTTAAAGAGAGTCTCTCCTCAGTGCTGTGTTAAGTGCTGGAGTTTTAAAGAGAGTCTCTCCTCAGTGTTGTGTTTAGTGGTGTAGCTCTAAAGACAGTCTGTCTCTTTGTATAGCCTGAGCCTCACACTACTGATTTCTGTCCTCCACAGACTAACATCTCTTCACTATGGCCAGTAAAGGCTGATTTAGACTTCTGCGTAAGATCTATGCGGAGCCTATGCCATAGCTTACGCCTTTGAGAGCATTTAGACCTCTGCATTGGTGTGTCTGCATCGCTCTGTAATGGAACCTTCAGAACACTAGTTTGCAGTGGGATTTCTATGCCAGTGTGTTTTATTTCCTCATGCCCCAAAATTACCCCAAACAATAGAGTAATGTTAAATAAAAAGTCGGAATTCAGTCCTTGCACTGCAATATCTGTAAAACAAGTTTTGAGTTCAAAAGAAGGACTAGTTTCTAATCCTTGGGGGACAAACAAACTGAGCTCTCAAAATAACGAGCGCTCAGTTTGCCATTTTGCCGAAAATGTTCAGCTGCAACTGAAACTGAGTGGATCATGTTGGAGTTGGAGCTAATAAATGTTGAACAACAGTTACTTTTACTGAAATGACTGCAACACAAAAAAGACAGAACACATTGGAGGAGATGATGTGTACGACCATTGAACCGACTGAGCAGAAGGAGGGTGATCCTACCAAACGGACCAATCACAGTTGTTGTGGTCTGCATCGACGCACGTCACAGCGATGCATAGTTACATTTCTAGGGAGGTGTGCGTAGATTCAACGCATAAGTATAAACTGGGCTTAAGTCGACCAGCACATACCAGGAGAGACTGGGTGGGTGGGGTTATTATGTGTGTGATGCCTGAGCAGGTAATTTTCTTCATGCTGTCCTTCATGTCACCACTAGAGGGCACACGCTGTTTCTCGTTCATTGGTGGAATTGCTGATGTGACTGTTGGTGGCTGAGATAAGATAATGGGTAAAATCAGGTTTGGTTTAATGAAAGCACCTCCCATACCATCAATCAGTCATCTCTTGGCAAAAGTATCATCCAGTTTAAAAGCAGATGTTAAGGGTCTTAACAGGAATGCTAAAATCATTATTTTATTTTAACCACTAGAGGGAGACAGTGACAGCAGAAAGAGTTGGACATGAAACAATTACAACAATATACCAAAAAATCCCCTTTAGATTTGTGTGTTATGATTTCAGCTCCATGTTGTGTAGAGTGTGAGTTTAATGTGGGTTTACGTAATGACTACATAGGTTACAATATGCCGTTCCCAGCGAAGGTTTTGTTCTGAAAAATTGTATGTAGTTATAATCCACTGTCAACTACATATACTCAGATTATACCCAGAAATAATCCTAAACATCGTAAATTCATAAATCCAATAACATCGTAAATTCATAAATCCAATAAAACATCTATGGGAATCAGGAGGAAATGGAATGCAGCCCCTATATTTTTGATTTTGAGAACATTTTAGAGATGATAATAATAATAATAATAATAATAATAATAATAATAATAATAATAATAATAATGATATTTATTTAGAGCCCAATATCACTATTTATAGTCTCAAAGGGCTTTACATGTCTATAACAAAGTCAAATCAAAATTATATTATGCATAAGTTCGAGAAAATAGATATGTCTTTAGTTTTGTTTTAAAGGTACGGAGAGAGTTTGCCTCCCTAACGTCTGTAGGTAAACTATTCCAGAGGAAGGGAGAGCAGTAGGAAAAGGCTCGGTTGCCAGCGGACTTCTTTTTAACTCTTGGAATGACTAATAATCCAGAATCTTGAGAGCGCAGTGTGGAGGTGGGTTATAGGGTGTAATTAAGTCAGATGGGTAAGAAGGCACAAGCCCATGTAAAATTTTATACGTTAATAAGAGGACCTTAAAATCTGCCCTTACATGAATTGGGAGCCAATGAAGGGAAGCCAGGACAGGTGTGATCAAACTTCTTCGTTCGGGTCAGAATTCTAGCAGCAGCATTCTGGACCAGCTGAAGACTATTGGTACTAGAGGCAGGCAGGCCAGAGTAAAGAACATTGCAGTAATTGAGGCGAGACGTGACGAATGCGTGAACAATGGTTTCTGCATCAGCCATACTTAGGAAGGGCCTAATTTTAGCAATGTCACGGAGGTGATAAAAGGCAGTTTTGGTTGTGTTCCTGATATGAGTGACTAGCGAGAGACTAGAGTCAAAAATCACACCAAGGTTTTTAGCTGAAGAGTTTTGAGATAATGCAGTTGTCAAAATTTAGGGGTAAGATCACTAAAAAGATGATTATGCATAGGGGGACCAATGATCAGCATTTCAGTCTTGCCTGCATTAAGCATCAGGAAATTTTTTAGACGTCTAACCCTTAATAGCACAAGGACATGCCTCAAAGTTCGCCAGTTCAGAGCGGTCATTGTGCTGGACAGGTAAGGAAATCTGAGTATCGTCAGCATAACAATGGAAGTTAATGTTGTAAGTATGGATAAGGTCACCCAAAGGGAGCATGTAAATAGAGAATAGAAGAGGGCCAAGGACTGATCCCTGAGGAACACCATAGTTTAGCTTACGGTATTCAGAGGTCACATTATTATAGTGGACACACTGCTTTCTCTCAGAGAGATAAGATTTAAACCAAGTGAGCGCCAGGCCACAAATGCCAATTTGGTTTTCAAGGCGCTTTAACAGTATAGCAGGATCGACCTTGTCAAATGCTGCACTCAGATCAAGCAAATTAGGACTTACAGTAATCATATCGGAGGAGGGAGTCAGTTGAATTGGAACTAAATTGCTACGAAATATGGTCTGTTTGACTCTTGACCGAAATGAGCTATGAGGGCGTGAAAGTACACTAATGGGAAAAATGTCACTACTAGCTATATACATAGTCATATTAGTCTTAACATTATGATGTTCATTACGATTAACATTATTCTTCAGGAGGATACCTCGAGGAGGGCGACGGTTTTCTCGTTGTTTCTCGTGTGTCTGCCTGACCAGTGCTTCAGCTCTTTTGCCTCGCTTCCTTCTCCGGCTCCGTTTACACGGTGTAGCAGGTAGGCTAAACAATTTAAATCTAAACAAATGGAAGTCCAATCTGTGAACAGAACAGACATTTCTTTATTAACCACAAATGGAATATTGTATTTTGCACAGTTCATCTGTGGGTGTGCACTGGTGATGGATTTAAAACAATTGCCTCAAGCAACACCATTAACACTCAAATCGGCTAAACAATTGGACAAAAGACAGACGAATGTAAAAAACATACCCTGCCATGCAATCGCAATGAGCTGCAATGACTCCTGCGTCTTGTTTTGCAATGATCCACATCTTTAGTGGTGTTTTACAGGACTTCTGAGAGTGGTTAACCTATGTTAAGTAAAAAACCGTAACATTGACGTCGAGAGTTATCACAGCGTTCAATGTTTGCGGCTAGGTTAATCCAAAGCACAGTAAAAGAAAAGCCACTCACCCTGGCGAAAACCAAACGACAGTCATTGTAGAGCACCTTGGTACCGAGGTCGTGAACCCTCCCGCTAACAAAAAGGTTGTATGTCTCCATACTTTTGTATGCTTTCATTTGTTCTTATATTGATAGCAGGCAAGTATTACAAATCAGCTGAAAAATCTCTTCATAACATAAGGATCACCTCAGGCATATGTTGTGATTTTCTGTTTATACCTTTCTCTCATAATATCGTCTACACTCGCACAGTACACGCAGTTTCCTCTGCCTCCTCCATTCTGCTTTTCACTGCCCGGCCTCCATCTGGATTTCGCGCGTGATCGGAATCACGTGACTGCAAACAACGTATTGACCAATCACCTTGTCGGGGTTTAGTTCTCGGTAATGACCACCTCGCCGTACTTTATTCCTGACTTAATATGGTGTACAACAGCTTCTCCTGACTGTGTGTTAGCACCTGCATTTTTGCAACTGTTATGTCATGTTGGTAGTGTGGAGTTTCTCTCTGATTTACTCTGCGTAGTGTGGAGTTTTTTATGGTAACATCATGTGACAGGAAGATGAGATCGGTCTGAAATTATTATCTGATTATGCTAATTAACATTTGTTTCTCTCTCTCTCTCTCTCTCTCTCTCTCTCTCTCTTTCTGTCTCTCTATCTTTCTTTATTTCTCTGTTTACTTCTTTTACTCTCTTCCCCTTTCTCTCCATAGTCACACACACATACACGAATTCCCATATGCCCACACATGCACATGCATACACACACACACACACGTTCATACACACACGTGTGTATGAACGTGTGTGTAAAGCACTGCGTGTGTATGAACGTGTGTGTGTGTGTGTGTGTGTGTATGAACGTGTGTGTAAAGCACTGTGTGTGTATGAACGTGTGTGAGAAGCACTGCGTGTGTATGAGCGTGTGTGTGTGTGTGTGTGTGTATGAACGTGTGTGTGTGTATGAACGTGTGTGTGTGAACGTGTGTCTAAAGCACTGCGTGTGTATGAACGTGTGTGTAAAGCACTGCTTGTGTGTGAATGTGTGTGTGTGTGTATGAACATGTGTGTGTGTATGAACGTGTGTGTGTGTATATGGTAGAAAGATCTCAGAATGTGTGTGAAAGTCTGTGTTGCTCAAATGTACCCTGTATGGAGCCACACCCATTTCCTGAGTCTGAGAGCAGGAAAGTGTGGACACAGCCCAGCGCTGTTATCTTAACGACACTTAACTGTCTTCTGTCTGATCTGGACCAAGACTAGCACATAACACTGACATCGCTTTCAAAGGTAAACCTCTTTCTGCTTATTTCTGTTTAAATGGTTTACTGTGACATCTTTATGGTTCCCCCATGGTGGAACAAGCTACCAGTCATCATCCGTGCGGGGGCATCCCTCTCGATCTTCAAGAGCCTCTCGAAAACTCACCTCTTCTGAGAACATCTCCTCTCTTAACTCTCCTAACACCTAAACACCTCTAACACCCTAACATGCCTAACTCACAACTACTGCCTCACTCTTCTGTCTCTGTCTTAAAAGAAACTCACACTTGTTGCTTGCACTCATTGCTTGCACTTCAAACAGATGTCATACTCAGTGTAAACTGGTGTTCTTGAAACAGAACAGTGTGTGTGTGTGTCCATGTGCATGTATGTGTGTTGTGTGTGTGTGTGTGTAATGTAGTACTCAGTGTTTACTCATAGGTCTTGCACTGTGCCGGAGCTTGAATTGTTTCCCCACTTTTAAGTCACTTTGGTTAAAAGCGTCAGCCAAATAAATGTAATGTAATGTGAGAATGACGTAATGTTACTGTGTTATTTATACGTATCTGTGAGTGTGATTTTTAAAGTTTAGTGTTTTAATGGTGTTACTGTGTTGTTTATACGTATTTGTGTGTGTGTGTTTTTAATGTTTAGTGTTTTAATAGTGTTACTGTGTTATTTATACGTATCTGTGTGTGTGTGTTTTTAATGTTTAGTGTTTTAATGGTGTTACTGTGTTCTTTATACGTATCTGTGTGTGTGTTTTTAATGTTTAGTGTTTAATGATGTTACTGTGTTGTTTATACGTATCTGTGTGTGTGATTTTTAAAGTTTAGTGTTTTAATGGTGTTACTGTGTTGTTTATAGGTATCTGTGAGTGTGATTTTTAAAGTTTAGTGTTTTAATGGTGTTACTGTGTTGTTTATAGGTATCTGTGAGTGTGATTTTTAATGTTTAGTGTTTTAATGGTGTTACTGTGTTGTTTATATGTATGTGTGTGTGTGTTTTTTAATGTTTAGTGTTTTAATGGTGTTACTGTGTTATTTATACGTATCTGTGTGTGTGTTTTTTAATGTTTAGTGTTTTAATGGTGTTACTGTGTGGTTTATATGTATCTGTGTGTGTGTTTTTTAATATTTAGTATTTTAATGGTGTTACTGCGTTGTTTTTACATATCTGTCCTGGTGTTTTTCAGTGTTTAATTTTAGTTTTAATGATGTGTCCAGTTAGAATGGGCCACACCCAGACTTTTCGTTTATCTGTTTATTGCAGTTTCCTGTCACGACGCTTGTGTCTTTTTTGAGAACAGACTGTACTCCTCTTGTTGCTGTTCTGCTCTGAATGGAGGCGGAGAGTGAGAAGTTTGGCTTGTCTCTGTTCTGCTCTGAATGGAAGTGGAGAGTGAGAAGTTTGGCTTGTCTCTGTTCTGCTCTGAATGGAAGTGGAGGGTGAGAAGTTTGGCTTGTCTCTGTTCTGCTCTGAATGGAAGCGGAGGGTGAGAAGTTTGGCTTGTCTCTGTTCTGCTCTGAATGGAAGTGGAGGGTGAGAAGTTTGGCTTGTCTCTGTTCTGCTCTGAATGGAAGCGGAGGGTGAGAAGTTTGGCTTGTCTCTGTTCTGCTCTGAATGGAAGCGGAGAGTGAGAAGTTTGGCTTGTCTCTGTTCTGCTCTGAATGGAAGTGGAGGGTGAGAAGTTTGGCTTGTCTCTGTTCTGCTCTGAATGGAAGTGGAGGGTGAGAAGTTTGGCTTGTCTCTGTTCTGCTCTGAATGGAAGCGGAGGGTGAGAAGTTTGGCTTGTCTCTGTTCTGCTCTGAATGGAAGCGGAGGGTGAGAAGTTTGGCTTGTCTCTGTTCTGCTCTGAATGGAAGCGGAGGGTGAGAAGTTTGGCTTGTCTCTGTTCTGCTCTGAATGGAAGTGGAGGGTGAGAAGTCTGTGCCCCAGTGTAGGAGTCGTCCAGTGGTGCTGTACTTCTGCCGTTCTGTTTTCATTTCCACTGTCACCATTTGCTCTTTGTCCCTAATACCTATGCTTCTTAGTCTAGAACTGTGTGTGTGTGTGTGTTCTTGTTTTATAATGATTTATTAAATAGACAAACTGAGATTGTGGAAGTCATGGTGGAGAGATCTCTTTGTCTTTTGATCTTGTGATGAAAGACAGTGATTGGTTAGTCAGTCTGATTACTGTCTCTACTGTACCAGACCGACAGACCAATGCTGAGGTGAAACTCACCAATACTGAGAATGTATGTGCACAACATTAGTGTGACGTTAGGATAACCAACTGGATCTGACATATGACATCATCAGTACTCACCCTGTCAGATATTCTATATTCTACTGGTAGCGATAAAATTCATGGCTTCCAATCATTTCAATGCTATAGTTTAGTACAATGTTTTTAATCCATAGAATCAATGAAAGAATTATATCTGTTTCACAGATTAAGACTTGTTTGGAAGGTAATTATGAATTCAGCTGAGTGTGATAGTGTTTGCAGATATTAATCTCACATAACATGAGGCTTGATATGAAAGAGCTGGTGAATCCACAGAAACATATTCACTTCAGGGCATGTTTTTGACCTTAGTGTGTTATATGATCTGCTTTGCTGTTTTAGGCTGAATTTTTCAGTGAACCATGGAGACAATACGTGATATGAGGATGACCCTAGCTGAGATCCTGGCTGCCGATACAGACTTTGTTCTGCAGCATATGGATCAGAAGAAACTCATCACTGATCGTGACTACAAGGAGCTCAGAAGCCTGCCTCAGAACACTGAGAAACTGTCTGGGGCGATACTGGATAAATTAAGAGACACGGATGAAGATATCTGTCAGAAATTCATTGACCTGCTGAAGCAGGAATTCATGTTAAAACAATATCCAAAGCTAAGACGTCATTTCTCATCCCAGTCAACGGATGGCATACCAGGTACTGTCACTGACATACATGTTACAGTATTTAGACCAACTTAGCATGAGCCAGGACTTTTTTTTTCTTTTTGAAGTGTACATTTTACAGTGTTTTGATCACACTTACCACACAGAATGTTGAATAAGTTTTGCTGTAGCACAACATTTTAAATTTAAAATGACTGTGAAAATATAATCAAGAGTTGTCTTACAGTTGAAAATTTGTAGCACTTTGCTGGCTATGCCATGGGTTGCAGCTGACCCTTATCAGCGGTTAAAGAGAAAATGTTGATACACAAACAATATTTATTTCTTTGTATGTGGTGCCTTGAAAGAGCTCCCTAAGTCTTCACCATGTAGTGAAAACTGTCAAAACAAACTGACAAATAAACAGCGTGTACTTTTGTGATGTGATGTTTTGTCATCGACAAGCCATTGCAGTGATATATGCTGAACAGTGATTAGCTGCCAGTTTTTTTTTTTTTTAATTATTTTAACAATGAAAAACTAACATGCCCGAAAAAATATATATGTGTGTGTGTGTGTCCGCAGCCGAAGCATCATCTCCACTTGCGAGGGACCAGGTGAAGAAGTATGTGGTGGGCCTGGGCCCATACAGCCAAAACCTGACAAATGCAGGACAGGCAATTGTGGATCATGTGATGCAAAACTGCACTGACGACACTGTGAAAGACTGGCTTCAGAATGAGAAAAACAATGTACTGTTTGTCAACTATGTGCGGTTCTTAAACCTGCAGTTTAAGAGCTACCAGGACGAGATGGAAAAGAGGCTTCATTATGGACTGATCCACATTGTGTTTGTGGCTCATGGGAGGATCACTGGGAATCGAGTGCCTGCCTCCCGCCTCTTACCGCTGAAATCCATTGACGATGTCGTCCTCTACTCTCCGTGGAACTGCTCCATCGATGCTAAAGTCGCCGCTGGCATTGCACTGGGGACCATTGACCCCGACAGCAGGGCTTTTCATCCCATTGGAAACACTCCGTACCCCATACCCACTGATTGGAATTCCATGCGTCGAGCTGGACCAACTATGGTTCCAGAAATCGTTGTGTCTCCGGTAACACACAATGAACCTGTATGGAAGAAATTTCTGGAGATGACAAGGTCGGGTTTTTGGCATGAGAACTGCCTACTGATCCCATACACAGTTGCAGAAGAGAGCTTGTATTTATCTTCAGAAATCCCACTCCATATCCTTATCCTCGCCTTGTCTTGTGCTCTCCCAGTAGCAGTGAGGATCAGGTTTCACTTAGCTGCATGTCTTAGTCGCAGTGGAGATTTATCAGACGCAAACACACTGCACCAGCAGTATGCCTGTACACGTGACGGGACTATGATGACCACGACTATGTTAGTCATCAATCAAAACACTGTCATATTTGAGGCTCTAAAGTTAATATTTGGTGTTGTCGGCTGAAGTGATTTTTAGACAGTAACTGCAGTCAAAAACTCCTCCATACTGACCTTATATAAAAGTACTTATACAAATTGAGAGTGCAATATAGCTTTGTAGGTTGTTGGTTATATGGTTGTTGTTTTGGCATCTGTTTCTAAGTCATTTTAATTCTATCATGATTTGTGACCATGTCAGGGTTGTTTTTTGGAGTTATAGTTATACCGTTAATGCAGTTCTGTTCCTTTTCTTTCTTTCTTTTTTCCTCATTACACTTTATTTCTTTAATGAGTGACAGATTATGGATACAAGCATGTTTTGTCTACAGAGGACTTTTCTCTGATACTGTAGTCCCTGTTAATAAACTCCTCCTTAAATACTCCCTGTCAATAAACTCCTCTTTAAATACTCCCTGCCAATAAAATCTCCTCTTTAAATACTCCCTGTCAATAAACTCCTCTTTAAATACTCCCTGTCAATAAAATCTCCTCTTTAAATACTCCCTGTCAATAAAATCTCCTCTTTAAATACTCCCTGTCAATAAAATCTCCTCTTTAAATACTCCCTGTCAATAAACTCCTCTTTAAATACACCCTGTCAACAAAATCTCCTCTTTAAATACTCCCTGTCAGTAAATTCCTCTTTAAATACTCCCTGTCAATAAAATCTCCTCTTTAAATACTCCCTGTCAATAAAATCTTCTCTTTAAATACTCCCTGTCAATAAATTCCTCTTTAAATACTCCTTGTCAATAAAATCTCCTCTTTAAATACTCCCTGTCAATAGACTCCTCTTTAAATACTCCCTGTCAATAAAATCTCCTCTTTAAATACTCCCTGTCAATAAACTCCTCTTTAAATACTCCCTGTCAATAAAATCTCCTCTTTAAATACTCCCTGTAAATAAACTCTTCTTTAAATACTCCCTGTCAATAAAATCTCCTCTTTAAATACTTCCTGTCAATAAAATCTTCTCTTTAAATACTCCCTGTCAGTAAATTCCTCTTTAAATACTCCCTGTCAATAAAATCTCCTCTTTAAATACTCCCTGTCAATAAAATCTCCTCTTTAAATACTCCCTGTCAATAAACTCCTCTTTAAATACTCCCTGTCAATAAAATCTCCTCTTTAAATACTCCCTGTCAATAAACTCCTCTTTAAATACTCCCTGTCAATAAAATCTCCTCTTTAAATACTCCCTGTCAATAAAATCTTCTCTTTAAATACTCCCTGTCAATAAACTCCTCTTTAAATACACCCTGTCAATAAAATCTCCTCTTTAAATACTCCCTGTCAGTAAATTCCTCTTTAAATACTCCCTGTCAATAAAATCTCCTCCTTAAATACTCCCTGTTAATAAAATCTTCTCTTTAAATACTCCCTGTCAATAAACTCCTCTTTAAATACACCCTGTCAATAAAATCTCCTCTTTAAATACTCCCTGTCAGTAAATTCCTCTTTAAATACTCCCTGTCAATAAAATCTCCTCCTTAAATACTCCCTGTTAATAAAATCTTCTCTTTAAATACACCCTGTCAATGAACTCCTCTTTAAATACTCCCTGTCAATAAAATCTTCTCTTTAAATACACCCTTTCAATAAACTCCTCTTTAAATACGAGTTGTGTTCTCCTCATCCATCACTATCATCTCCTCATGGGACCAACTCCTCCCTGCCCTGACCTCTGTGGCAGAATCAACAGGAACCACCAACCCCAGACTCCCAACCCCAGACCCCCAACCCCAGACCACCAACCCCAGACCACCAACCCTAGACCCCCAACCCCAGACCCCCAACCCTAGACCACCAACCCCAGACCCCCAACCCCAGACCCCCAACCCTAGACCACCAACCCCAGACCACCAACCCCAGACCACCAAGCCTAGACCACCAACCCCAGACCCCCAACCCCAGACCACCAAGCCTAGACCACCAACCCCAGACCACCAAGCCTAGACCCCCAACCCCAGACCCCCAACCCCAGACCACCAACCCCAGACCACCAACCCCAGACCCCCAACCCCAGACCACCAACCCTAGACCACCAACCCCAGACCACCAACCCCAGACTACCAACCCCAGACCACCAAGCCTAGACCACCAACCCCAGACCCCCAACCCCAGACCACCAAGCCTAGACCACCAACCCCAGACCACCAAGCCTAGACCCCCAACCCCAGACCCCCAACCCCTGACCACCAACCCCAGACCACCAACCCCAGACCCCCAACCCCAGACCACCAACCCTAGACCACCAACCCCAGACCACCAACCCCAGACCACCAAGCCTAGACCCCCAACCCCAGACCCCCAACCCCTGACCACCAACCCCAGACCACCAACCCCAGACCCCCAACCCCAGACCACCAACCCTAGACCACCAACCCCAGACCACCAACCCCAGACTACCAACCCCAGACCACCAACCCTAGACCCCCAACCCCAGACCACCAACCCCAGACCACCAACCCCAGACCCCCAACCCTAGACCCCCAACCCCAGACCACCAACCCCAGACCACCAACCCCAGACCACCAACCCCAGACCCCCAACACTGCGTGAAAAGTGGTGTATTCGGAAATATCCAGACAAAGTAAACTTCCGCTAAACCTGCTGTTTTCCGGAGGTATTCGGATGCCCGCAGAACTTTGTCATGCGGACCTGAAAACTCCCGCAAATGTCCGAATACAGCTGTTAGACGGCAGTTTTCAGGCATCCGCGTGACCACAGTCGTTAGCTGATGGCTTGGCCTTTCAAATGCTAATACAGTCAGTGGTCTAGGTGGGACCGGGTATAGAAGCCTGCCCCCCTTCCTCACTGTAACTTTCTATCAGTTAGCCTATATGTAATATTTAGCCGATATTTTGATAACCACACAAACTTCTTAGGTGTTGCATGGTGTATAATATAGCAGTGGTAGGCCCATGTAGCCTTTAATGTCATTGCTCTGTCGTGCAGCTAAATTACAATGGACACTTCAAATGGAGCATACAAAAACACACTGAAAACATAATTTAAAAAAAGTCTAAATGAGAGGTTCATTAATTACATATTTGATGGTTATGCAACTGTCCTTTACTTGGGGTCAAAGGTACAGGGTGACCAGATGCAAACAGACCAAATGGGGGACAAGTAGTAAGTTTGTGTGGGACAATATGGGACATGTTACTAATGCTGAGAGATGATGTAAAACTTAGATATAATGTCAGTCTAACTGTATAAGAAACACTTGTATACACTTGTATTGGTAGACATCCAACATGCATTGGCCATTACAGGCCCATGGTCAGAAGGGATAAAAGAACTTTTCCCTTTCTTTTTGACCATGACGTCGGCTGACAGCGTTTATCTTCATATCTGTAAAGTGTTACTAAGTTTGGTTTTCGTGACGTAGAAAAGAAATTCGTCGGCCCCACAGCTGCACAGTTTGATTGACAGCCGCCACAGACTCTTGATGACCGCCCTCAACGCTCTCCTCTCAGCCATTTGGTGAAAGCAAGGCTTTTAAAAAAACTCGCCTATGTTGCATTTTCACTGCTTTTGACATAGCGCTATTAAATAGATTAGAAACTATGCTCATGTGCGGGCGGGTAAAATAATGGATCCATATATTTTTTATTTCTGACAGTTAAAAACCAAACGACCAGCGAAAATGCGGGACATTATCTCAGTATGAGGGATGCGGGACAAAGGATACAGGACTTAAAAAAAAAAAAAGTTTACAGGGCATAGGAGTTTTTGTTGTTGATTCTCGCTTGTTTGTTCGGAATGTTTCTCCTCAGTACGAGGACGCGCCCCGTTTTCAAACCACCCACTTAGAATCTAAGGTTGAGTCCTGTCCAATCAGTTTTCTGTGCGTGCATGGCGTAGAGTGACAGTAACCAATAGCATTGTGTGCAACTGCAGCGCGAAATTTGCTTTGGGGAAGGGGTTACCTGTAGTAAGGTAAGGAGAAGCGAGTCACTGAAGGATTACAGAAGTTGTACTCCGTATTCTGTCAATAGTGTGCATTTTGAAGATGGCTTGCAAAAGAACACTTAACTTTTCGAACGGACAGCGGAGTGGAGAGGCTACTCGTGCGCCGGGAATATCCAATTTTTCCAATGCCGAGTCCGAACGAAAACAAACAACTGGTGTCCCCGTTAAATGCATTTTTAAGAAGATGTCTGAACAGCAGTAAACGTTCATGGAGAATGTTATTCGGCGGTTGGACAGGATGGAGTCCCATCAAAGAGGAGCAAGAGGAGTCTGCCCGAGAAAAGAAGACGAGCGGGGAATAACTCTGTTTCGGTAAGTTTATTTCTGTAGCCTTCTGGCTTTCGTCTTTGACTGCCGCGCATTCTGATACGTTCACATTTCTTTATCTGCTTTATCCCTTAATGTGGTTGAATTTAACTCTTGTATTAATTTTGCTTCTACAGGAAGCTGTGCGGAGAATGCATAATGCTGAAAACAACACGCACAGATATGATCCACGGACAAGGTAGGACAGCGTGTTTTGTTGGTAGACTATATCGTCGCGATTGTTTCATAGCAGTGGTTGGAATTCTAAACGAACTTTTAACCAATCTTCCTTTCTTCTCCGCTTTTTTTTCTCTCTCTAGCATCCTGAAAGACCGATTGAGACTATTCGAAAGAGTTACCGGGTGAATCCAGAGAACAAAGAGGGGGGCAGGATCGCCACTCGAACGAGGCAAAGGAGGAGAAGAGTAAGTCAAAACATCATTTCCCTAGTAGTTCTTAGATTTTTTCTCCATTTGCTATTTTCAGTGATCTAATTTCTGTTTTCACTGTGTTTTGCATCTGCTCAAGGCCAGAGCTAGTGTTCTTTAAACTGAGGAAGAGGCTGCCATATGGAGGACCGCATCAGTAGATATAATTTCTGACGGGGACTCCGCCATCTTGGATGGAAGGCCAGCGTGGGTCCTCCCGCCTAGCACAGAGTTGGGGTGCTACAGAATAGAGACCACGGAAGCTGGGTTGTTCTTGGGAATGCTCAACATTTAGAGTTTCATTTATGCTCCCAAAAGCATTTGTATTATATACTATGATATTACAGTATATTCTGTTCTAATGTATTCTATTCTGTTATATATTGTACATTGATTATATATATATATATATATATATATATATATATATATATATATATATATATATATATATATATATATAATTGTCAATTTATATGCCTTATATTATACTGTATTTGCTTTATTTATAATAAAATTTGTGTAATTCATTTTTGTTTGCCAGACTATCTATACAATCTACCTATGAAGATAAAACAACACCACCGCCAATAATAATAATATTATTAATAATAATAATTATTATTATATAAATTATTGTTATATTATATTATATTATTATATAAACATAATTATTATTATTATATAAACCATATGAATTCATGTCTGGGGACCCACAATGGACCAATGGGGAAGGGTTTTAGAGGAGGGGCAAGACATTGCTCCACCAATCCAAAGAGAGACTTTTGACCAATTGCAGGATACCTGGTGGCCCAAGGTGTGAAGTGCAAATGTTCCCTTCCAAGCACCCCCAAGGGATTATTCACCATGGCAACTAAGGGCTCTAGGCAGACCCCAAAACACGGTACATATTCAGGAGTTTTCCATGCCGCGTAACAGAGCTGCAAACTGCCGGATACAGCCGATAATCTGTGGAGTATCCGGGAATATACAGGAGTATTCCAGGCCGAATACACCTCTTTTCACGCAGTGCAACCCTAGACCACCAACCCCAGACCACCAACCCCAGACCACCAACCCCAGACCCCCAACCCCAGACCACCAACCCCAGACCACCAACCCTAGACCCCCAACCCCAGGCCACCAAGTCCACACCCCCAACCCCAGACCACCAACCCCAGACCCCCAACCCTAGACCCCCAACCCTAGACCCCCAACCCCAGACCACCAACCCCAGACCCCCAACCCCAGACCCCCAACCCTAGACCCCCAACCCCAGACCCCCAACCCTAGACCCCCAACCCTAGACCCCCAACCCCAGACCACCAACCCCAGACCCCCAACCCCAGACCACCAACCCCAGACCCCCAACCCCAGGGAGCAGACATTGCTTACCAAGAGACATACAGCTCTGGAAAAAAAATTAAGAGACCACTGTAAAATGATCAGTTTCTCTGCAGGAGACCACTGTAGTTTCTCTGGTTTTACCATTTATAGGTGGTGTGTCTGAGTACAATGAACATTTTTATCTTACTAATTTTTAATCACAGCTTTCATGTGTCTAGGCATGCTCTCCGCCAGTCTTTCACACTGCTGTTGGGTGACTTTATGCCACTCCTGGCACAAAAATTCAAGCAGCTCGACTTTGTTTGATGCCGTGTGACCATCCATCTTCCTCTTGATCACATTCCAGTATCAACAGTATCACCACCACCTCCAACAACAATAACAACAACATCACCTCCTCCACCACCAACAACAACAACAGCAACAACAATATCACCAACAATAACAACAACATCACCAGCATCAACAATAACAACAATAACAATAACAACAACAACAACAGCAACAACAATATCACCACCACCACCTCCAACAACAATAACAACAACAACAATATCACCAACAATAACAACAACATCACTAGCATCAACAGTAACAACAACAATATCACCAACAATACCATCAACTCAACAATGATAATTCGTTCTCTTAATGCTGTGCCTCTCTCTGTCGCAGTGGAAACAGATGTGTCTAGTGCTGTAGTGAACAAGTGTCAAAGACACACAAACCAACAAAGTCACTGACATATTTACATTAATATTCACATGATTTATCAAGTCACATAATTCATATTTCAGTATTTATTGTGTGCCCAAGAGTGACCTACATATGAGGTTTGTATACAAATCCTTCCCGCAATACTTTTGCTTGACCCGCTGTTGGGTCATGTATAATGTTTACCACCATCTAGTGGTCATGTGTAGTCACTAGCAAGATGTGTGTGTGTGTGTGTGTGTGTGTGTGTGAGTGTGTGTGTGTGTGTGCGAGAGAGAGAGAGAGAGAGAGAGAGAGAAAGAGAGACAGTGTCTGTGTGTGTCTGTTTGCGTGTGTATCTGTGCGAGAGAGACCGTGTGTGTGTGTGTGAGTGTGTGTGTGCGTGTGTGTGTGTGTGTTTAAAAAGTGTTTAAACAGATACATTTTCAATGTATAGCTACTTGTTTGAAGCCTCTGCCTCCTTTTACACCCTCCCTCCCCTCCCCCCAAACTAAACACTGAGGAATCCACAGACTCCCAGCCAACACTGAATTCCTTTAACAGGAAATCTTTAGGATAAATACACCCATCAGGGAAGAATAAGCCAATCAGGGACCAGCATGAGCCCCTGTATATGTTAGAGTAAAACAGTTTCACACGAATGTGTGCAGATTCACTGATCTTCACATTACTGTTTCCCAAAGCACTGTGTGTGTATGAGCGTGTGTGTAAAGCACTGTGTGTGTATGAACGTGTGTGAAAAGCACTGTGTGTGTATGAACGTGTGTGTAAAGCACTGCGTGTGTGTGAACGTGTGTGAAAAGCACTGTGTGTGTATGAACGTGTGTGCAAGTTTTTGCTGCTCAGGGGCGTATTTCAGAAAGCAGGTTTAGTGAAAACTCAGAGTTAGTTAACTTAGAGTAAGTAGTAAACCTCCTAATAGAAGAGTCCTGTGGCTTCATTCTCTTAGCAAAACAAAGCCATAGGGCTCTTCTATTAGGAGGTTTACTACTTACTCTAAGTTAACTAACTCTGAGTTTTCACTAAACCTGCTTTCTGAAATACCCCCCTGATGTGCCCTGCGTGGAGCCACGCCCATCTCCTGAGTCCGGATTGAGCCGGCCCTCAGCCTGAGAGCGGGAAAGTGTAGACACAGCCCAGTGATTTTAGCTTTAGGAACCTTAACTGTGCTCTGTCTGATCTGGATCAAACCAGCACGTAACACTGACATCGTTTTCAAAGGTAAACCTGTTTCCTGCTTGTTTCTGTTTAAACGGTTTACTGTGGCATGTTGCTGTGTTATTAATACGTATCTGTGAGTGTGTTTTTTAATGTTTAGTGTTTTAATGGTGTTACTGTGTTGTTTATACGTATCTGTGTGTGTGTTTTTTAAAGTTTAGTGTTTAAATGGTGTTACTGTGTTATTTATACGTATCTGTGAGTGTGATTTTTAATGTTTAGTGTTTTAATGGTGTTACTGTGTTGTTTATACGTATCTGTGTGTGTGTTTTTTAATGTTTATTGTTTTAATGGTGTTACTGTGTGGTTTATATGTATCTGTGTGTGTGTTTTTTAATGTTTAGTGTTTTAATGGTGTTACTGTGTGGTTTATATGTATCTGTGTGTGTGTGTTTTTAATGTTTAGTGTTTTAATGGTGTTACTGTGTGGTTTATATGTATCTGTGTGTGTGTGTTTTTAATGTTTAGTGTTTTAATGGTGTTACTGTGTGGTTTATATGTATCTGTGCGTGTGTTTTTTAATGTTTAATGTTTTAATGGTGTTTAATGGTATCTGTGCGGGTGATTAGTGTTAGTAAGTAGTTTGTAATGTTTAGTGTTTTAATGGTGTTTAATGGTATCTGTGCGGTGATTAGTGTTAGTAAGTAGTTAGTAATGTTTAGAGTTTTAATAGTGTGCACTGTTAGAATGGGCCACTCCCAGACTTTCTGTGAACAGGTCACAGACATGTGCGCTGATATTGTAATACACACAGAACTGTGGTTTTACTAAAAACACACAGTCAGTCATTTTCAGTGTTTGTGTGTGTGTGACTGTGTGTGTGTGACTGTTAAACATGTTAGACCAGTTAAACCAGTGCTATCATTCTCACTGCCTGTTAAGTGTCCTGTTAACCTGATACCAAGCCCCTCCTCACTGACTGTTAAGTACAGCCCATAAAATTATTTTTAGAAACTGAAAATTAAGAAATAAAAAAAACCAAAAACAAATGAGCTCCAACTCACTCTTCCTCACTACAGTTTACAATTTACAGTTTGGTATTTAGCGGATGCTTTTAGCCAATAAGTGCATCAGTCAGATCCTATTCCCTCATAAACAGAGATCACAATAAGGCTGTACATTCATTTACCCTCCTGGAATTCTTTGACAGTGAATGACAAACACAAATACAAGACAGGTTAGGTTTTTATATATAAAAAACATGCAAAGGGAAATGAAAACACAGGATGTAAGAAAAAAATTAGCTTTTAACAAATTTAAAATGTAACAAATTTATTTTACAAGATATGGCTCCTTCTTCGAAGCCCCCCCCCCCCCCCCCCCCCCCCCCCCACACACACACACACAAATTAACCCCTGAGGGTTCCACAGACTCCACATGCCCTGGAGCCACACCCATTTTCTGAGTCTGAGAGCAGGAAAGTGTAGAAACAGCTCAGTGCTGTTATCTTAATGACACTTAACTGTGATCAAGACCAGTGCAGACTCTGAGATCGTTTTCAAAGGTAAACTTCGTATTTCTGTTCACATGGTTCACTGTGACATGTCACTATGTTATCTATACATATCTGTGAGTGTGTTTTCCACTCTTTAGTGTTTTAATGGTGTTACTGTGTGGTTTATATGTATCTGTGTGTGTGTGTTTTTAATGTTTAGTGTTTTAATGGTGTTACTGTGTGGTTTATATGTATCTGTGTGTGTGTTTTTTAATGTTTAGTGTTTTAATGGTGTTACTGTGTGGTTTATATGTATCTGTGTGTGTGTGTTTTTAATGTTTAGTGTTTTAATGGTGTTACTGTGTGGTTTATATGTATCTGTGTGTGTGTGTTTTTTAATGTTTAGTGTTTTAATGGTGTTACTGTGTGGTTTATATGTATCTGTGTGTGTGTGTTTTTTAATGTTTAGTGTTTTAATGGTGTTGCTGTGTGGTTTATATGTATCTGTGTGTGTGTTTTTTAATGTTTAATGTTTTAATGGTGTTACTGTGTTATTTGTATGTATCTGTGTGTGTGTGTTTTAATGTTTAGTGTTTTAATGGTGTTACTGTGTGGTTTATACGTATCTGTGTGTGTGTGTTTTTAATGTTTAGTGTATTAATGGTGTTTAATGGTATCTGTGCGGGTGATTAGTGTTAGTAAGTAGTTTGTAATGTTTAGTGTTTTAATGGTGTTTAATGGTATCTGTGCCGGTGATTAGTGTTAGTAAGTAGTTTGTAATGTTTAGTGTTTTAATGGTGTTTAATGGTATCTGTGCGGGTGATTAGTGTTAGTAAGTAGTTTGTAATGTTTAGTGTATTAATAGTGTGCACTGTTAGAATGGGCCACTCCCAGACTTTCTCTGAACAGGTCACAGACATGTGCGCTGATATTGTAATACACACAGAACTGTGGTTTTACTAAAAACACACAGTCAGTCATTTTCAGTGTTTCCTGTCCCTGGGTCATGAGTGGAATGTTGTAAGAAGTAATTACTACTATACTAAGTTTGTTTTATGTCACTCTGTTAAGACATAGTTCTCTAAGGTACTCTGATATGAAATTATGGTTTTGGGTTTGGGGTTTTTTTTTGTCGTTCTTGTCTGTTTGTTTGTTTGTTGTTTGTTTGTTTGTATGTTTTGCAGACGGATCTGCAGAATCAGTCAGTGTGGTGATGTTTTTAATGTGGTTTTCTGTTGTCTTTCCTCTCCTGTCCAGTGACGTTAGATGGCGAGTATTCCTGTGCAGTTACGTAATGTCCTGCTGGAGCTGACTAAGGAGGAACTGAAAGATTTCGTGTGGTACCTGACTACAGAGAACGCACTGGAGGGCATCCCTCACATTCCAGTGTCTCAGCTGGAAGATGCAGTTGCACGGAAGGTCGTGGAGAAGATGGTGCAGAGACACACGGCACCACTTGCTGTGGACATCACAGTCCAGATCCTGATGCAGATAGATCGGAATGATCTGACCGCCAGGTTAGAGGCTGATCCAGTTCATTAACATTTCTTTATAACATCAGTTTGCACTGTGTAAAGGACAGAGAGGCCATACAGAGATGAAAATGACTGAGCCTCTGTGTAAGATTTGCATTGAATTGAATTCAATCTCTCTCTCTCTGTCTCTCTCTCTCTCTCTCTCTGTCTCTCTGTCTCTCTCTCTATCTCTCTGTCTCTCTCCCCTCTCTCTCTCTCTCTGTCTCTCTCTCTCTCTATCTATCTCTCGCTCTGTCTCTCTCTCTCTCTCTCTCTCTCTCTCTCTCTCTCTCTCTCTCTCTCTCTCTCTCTCTCTGTCTCTCTCCCCTCTCTCTCTCTCTGTCTCTCTCTCTCTCTATCTATCTCTCTGTCTCTCTCCCCTCTCTCTCTCTATCTATCTCTCTGTCTCTCTCCCCTCTCTCTCTCTCTCTCTGTCTCTCTCTCTCTCTCTCTCTCAGGATAAAACCTGCACAGTTACCTGATAATCAAACCTCTCCTCCAGCCCAGACCAGCACCTCAGGTACTGTTACTGCAGAATTAAAGACCAGCTCACACTGAGGAGAAAACCTATGATCTATGAACATAAAGTTCACAACACAGATGTTTGATTGGTTGTGGAAGTGATCAGTTTAAAATGAGTTTAAGAAACACAGAGAGACATGAGGTGAGGAGAAATTACACTAATTATACTAGAGCAACTGGTATAACAGTGGTGTGAGCTATACTGGTGATTTATACTGGAGTAACTGGTATAATAGAGGTGTGAGGTATACTGGACTAACTGGTATAATAGAGGTGTGAGGTATACTGGAGTAACTGGTATAATAGAGGTGTGAGGTATACTGGAGTAACTGGTATAATAGGATGTGAGGTAAACTGGAGTAACTGGTATAATAGAGGTGTGAGGTATACTGGTGTAACTGGTATAACAGAACAGGGGTGTGAGGTATACTGGAGTAACTGGTATAATAGAGGTGTGAGGTATACGGGAGTAACTGGTATAATAGAGGTGTGAGGTATACTGGTGTAACTGGTATAACAGAACAGAGGTGTGAGGTATACTGGAGTAACTGGTATAACAGAGGAGTGAGGTATACTGGTGTAACTGGTATAACAGAACAGAGGTGTGAGGTATGGATGATGATGTTAATAGGTAGAAACAAAACTGTTCTTGAAACATTTGACCAATCTCTAATAAACACGGAAAAAGACAGAGGATGATTATTAATTTCTGACAGCAGAGAGAGAGAGGACAGTGAGAGGGAGAGTTATTTTATTTCAATAATATAAACTAAATCAAACACTTGTGTAATTTTTTGTAAAGTTGGCTTTGCTTGTTTTGTTTGTTCTTCATCGTTGACATTTTTCATGAACAAGGTGTGTGTTTTCTCTGTGGTTTCAGCTCTGAGTTCAAAGCCTTCAAACATGACAGGCTCAGTGGGTCCTCCGGAAGCACTCAGGTAGGTAGAACAGGTATATATCTATATGTATGTACAGTGACGCCTGGTGGTGATATTGGGTGGGTGGGCTAACAAGTGGATCATACCCATCAGTAGTTTACACTGCAGCAACAGCAGCATCACATCCCAGATACCAAGTCACAGCAAGGACAATATATACCTTGTTATAGCAAGTGCTCTGTAACAACACCATGGAGAGGTACCCACAAGAATGGCCTGATGCCAACAAACTCTGTATCTGTCTTTCTCTCTCTCTCTCTCTCTCTCTCTCTCTCTCTCTCTCTCTCTCTCTCTCTCTCTCTCTCTCTCTCTCACACACACACACACACACACACACACAGGCTACATATTTTCCTCTGTACACATTAGCACATGCCATTTTAACAAAAACAAAATATGCAAGAATGATGGAATGATAGGCTGCATGATAGAACAGAATGCTCCATCACGTAGCCTACAGTGTCAGAAAAGGGTCTATCTAGGGATGCGCTACAAAACGTGTTCCAACTGTAACGACTGCCCATAGATACTGCAACTGTTTTTTATCACAACTGTTTTGCAACAGAGGGCATTGATTTAGAGGGACAGCCAGGGCCATCCATACTGCACATAGGTGAAATTCATGGACTGGTGCAAGGCAAACAAAGGTGAAAGCATTTGCCAAGAATGTTGTCGTAAATCAAGAACAAAAGTTGGAGGATCGAAGACGATCAGAAACTGTCCTAGTCCCGACCGTAAACAATGCCGACCCGCGGTCCCGCGACGTCCCCTACAACCCGCCGGGCAGTGTGAGGGAAACCAATGAGTCTTCGGGTTCTGGGAGGGAGTACGGTTGCAAAGTTGAAACTTACAGGAATTCACGGTCCAAACCGTGTCTCCTCCAGAAAGCAAGCATGGGAAACAGAAAAGCGAATTCTTAGCTACACTTATTGCTAGCCAGTCCTTTTGTTATAGCCAAGTTACAAAACTTACGATTTTGTCGTTTGTCCTTTTGCGTTATTTGAACGTCAAAAGTCAATGGGCTGTGGGCTGAATTAGTTTAGCCCAAATGATCAGCAAATCCAGGGGGCAGGTCATGACACCTGTCACTCACTTAACTCCACGAAGATGAATGGTAGCTGATGCTACTGTGTTTGGGCTGTGAAAAATAAGCCCATTTGAATATATCCTGTGTTTTTCTTGTGACTATTTGGTACTGTTGCTGCTCTAGGTTCCACCAAAATTTAAAACAATCTCTTCTAAGGTTTTTGAAACAATAATTTTCTGATCTTTATTGTAAAAGATATGAGATAGGGAGGGCTTAGCCCTGTTAGCCCATTTATAACAGCCATCCCTGTGTATGTGTGTAGAGTTAATGTGTGTTATTGTATATGGGTCATTATATAAGCACACATCAGTGCATGTCCTTGTTCACTTAGAGTTTTACTGTGTCCACTGGAACCTATTTGCCCTATTTGTTCTCTGCCAAATTCCTCACTGTAAACATTCTTTCTCTCTCCTTTCCTTCTCTCTGAAGTTCAAACCCCTCTCACCGGGGAGAGCAGGAGCCACCAGAGCATGTACAACAGTAAGGTGTGTGTGTGTGTGTGTGTGTGTGTATGTGTGTGTGTGTGTGTGTGTGTGTGTGTGTGTGTGTGTGTATGTGTGTGTATGTGTGTGTGTGTGTGTGTGTGTGTGTGTGTGTGTGTGTGTGTGTGTGTGTATGTGTGTGTGTGTGTGTGTGTGTGTGTGTGTGTGTGTGTGTGTATGTGTGTGTGTGTGTGTGTGTGTGTGTGTGTGTGTGTGTGTGTGTGTATGTGTGTGTGTATGTGTGTGTGTGTGTGTGTGTGTGTGTGTACAAGAGAGAGAGGGAATTACAAATTAATTTGTGTACTCATGCAAAACTCACACAAAAATTCCACTCACAAAAGCAAGCATCTGAACATTTTAACATCAGTAAACAGCCGTGTGCAGACCTTCAGTAAATCCAGTGCCTTGTCTTTGTTGTTTGAGAATTTCGCTTCGTTGTAGTTGTTGTTGCTGTTGTTGTTTTTAAATCGTTACACTGTGTCACTGTCTTAGATTGCTTGCAGATCCAGTTTCAGCTGAGATGGTGAGAGAGTGTGTGGAGAACCTTGGCCCGTACAGCCAAACCCTGGCCAACGCGGGACGAACAATCGTGAACCACGTGATCAGCAACTGCACCAGTGCGACTGTGAGGTCCTGGCTTCAGCATGAGAGAAACAATGTACTGTTTCTCAACTACGTGCGGTACATGAATGTGCAGTTTAAGAGCTACCAGGCCGAGATGGAAAAGAAGCTTCATTATGGACTGATCCACATTGTGTTTGTGGCTCATGGGAAGATCACTGGGAAACCAGTGCCTGCCTGTTGCCTCTTACCGCTGAACTCCATTGACCATGTCGTCCTCTACTCTCCGTGGAACTGCTCCATCGATGCTAAAGCTGCAGCTGGCATTGCACTGGGGACCATTGCCCCTGACAAGAGGGTTTTCTCTAACAGGAATGTAAAGATTCATATCTCCATACCCGAGAACTGGAATTTCATACGTCAAGCTGGAGAAACTCTGGTTCCAGAAATCATCGTGTCTCCAGTGACAAGCAATGAACCTGTGTGGCAGAAATTCAATGAGATTAAAAATTCAGGCTTTTGGCACGAAAACCGCCTCCTTATCCCGTACGTCGTCCAAGAGGAGAACTCGTACTTATCACCAGAAATCCCGCTCCACCTCCTTCTCCTCGCCCTGTCTTGTGCTCTTCCAGTCTCGGTGAACATCAGGTTCCACTTGGCTGCATGTCTGAATCGCATGGAAGATGTAACAAACCCGCAGATGCTGCAGCAGTACGCCTGGACACCTGACCACACCGTCATGTCCGCAAATTTGGACCAAAAAATCCAAAACCCAAGGCTATTCGAAGCCTTTGAATCAATGTTTGGTGTCATTAACTGACGCAATATTTACACAGCAACTGCACTGTCTCATATTGCTGGGGAAATATTAATTTGTGGTGATGAAAACAAAGATGGTTTTAGTTTTCATTGTTGCTCTTGATGTTTCCAACTTGCAAGTCCCATTTTTAATCTTTAATGTTCTAGCATAATTTTCTTTCTTGTACCATGGATTTTTCTTTATTTCATTATGTTTTTATCTTAGCCATCTTAACTGTTGTATTTTGTAACCATGTCATGATTTTTTTTTTAAATAGTATTGAATAGTATTGACTGTGTAATCATTCAGTTAGTGCACGCCTTGGGAATCTGGGATTTAAAAACAATAAAAAAAAAAGACAAATACAGTCGGCATTATTTTCTGAGCTCTGCGTGTTGCTCTTTGATCACATCTGTGTCTTCTCACTGCAGTTTTTATAGTGCATGGAATTCTGCATCCTGTCTTGAATGTCTTAAATAGTCCAGAAAATCCCCCTCTCATTGTGCTGTTGAGGCTTGGTGAACTACATTCAATGCACTAATCCGTGTGTTTGCCTGACACCTACTCACTTTTTTATCCTCCCATCCACAGCAACCTGCACAGTGAGAAGAACGTCCTCCAATATTCCATATTGGACCCAACAGAGGGCCAGCAACCCTAAGTGTAATGTTAGCAAGAAAACAACTCTTTTGATCTCTCACTTGTCCTAACATTTACTCATACTAAACCTTCGGTATTGACAGTTTTATTCATACTGAACCTTCAGTACTGACAGTGTCATTCATACTAAACCTTCAGTTCTGACAGTTTTATTCATACTAAACCTTCAGTACTGACAGTTTCATTCAAACTAAACCTTCAGTTCTGACAGTTTCATTCATACTAAACCTTCAGTACTGACAGTTTTACTCATACTAAACCTTGTTGGGCATCGATGTTTTTCAAAATGTTAAAAATAATAAACAGGCACGACGACGACTTGAGGTGGCTCTTTTGTCTTTATTGAACAAAAGATAAATTACACAGCACAAGCAGAGAGGAGGTCATCAGAGGCACCCAGACAGAGTCTTGGTGGTGGAAGACTAGGTCTCGATGGTGGAAGACTAAACTACAAACTCACACACACACACAGATATACCCATGCACACAGGGGCCTTTGACCTTGGCGCCTGTAGATAAAGAACCTCTGAGGCATGTATGTGAAAGGAGTAAAAGGAACAGGGTGCATCCCTGTCATTTTACAGAATATATGTACCTGTGAGCTTGCGATCGCGTGTGACCCCTATGTTCACCCCAAAAGAGACCAGAGAGGTCGGGTGGTGGTCAACGTGTTCAGCTAGGCCCCACAACCTTCAGTACTGACCGTTTCATTCATACTAAACCTTCGGCACTGATAGTTTCATTCATACTAAACCTTTAGTACTGACAGTTTCATTCGTACTAAACCTTCAGTACTGACAGTTTTATTCATTCTAAACCTTCAGTACTGACAGTTTTATTCACACTAAATCTTCAGTACTGACAGTTTTATTCATACTAAACCTTCAATACTGACAGTTTTATTCATACTGAAACATGTGTGGTTTGATCGTGAATGATGGGACAGGACACAGAACAAAATACTTATTTCTGCGGGTCTTTCATTCCCCGACTGCACTCAACAGAGTACAGCATTACTTTTAGCATTATGAGGGTTTGAAATAATTAGTGATTACAAAACAAAATACTTTGATCTCCCACTTTTGATGTACTCAGTCAGTGAGAATTGAGTGAGAATTTTTTGTATGTTTGTTTTATTTGTGGATTTTAGGTGTATTCAGTGGGAAATTGGGGCAGCCGAGGTCTAAAGGTTAGAGAACCGGGCTTGTGACTGGAGGGTTGCCGGTTCGATTCCCCGGCCCAACATCCACAGCTGTGTGCCCTTGAGCAAGGCTCTTAACCCCAATGCTCCCCGGGTGCTCCCCAAGGGTGCTGCCCGGGTGCTGCCCACTGCTCTGGTGCGTCTGGTGTGTGTTCACTACTGGCGTGTTGGATGGGTTAAATGCAGAGGACAAATTCACTGCTCACTGTTCACAGTGTGTGTGTGCAATCGCTTAACTTAAATGGGTCTAACTGACAAACATGACACACACAACTGAATAATTGTAAAATTAAGGAATGCTGCTGTTTGCAATTTCTGCCTTACAAGTAGACACAAGAAGACACGCTGACAACCACTACCACTCTCGAAGAGTAACAGATATAACACAGGTCACTCAGATCTACTGATGTGTACTGCAGTAGCGGTAATATATAACAGTCACCGATGATTGAGTAAACATGTTTATCAAGCATTTCTAACATCGAATGACTCACAATTCAACTCATGTACTGGCAGCAATGTTGTAGGATAAAAACCTGTAAACGCTTCCTTCACAAAGAGAGAAAAAAAAGACTGACCCGGTTACAACACAGCGTACCAAACACTGTGAATATACTTTACACGAAAGAGTCTGTCCTGAACTTTTGGGAGAACTCATGGAGTTTTAAAGAGAGCCTGTCCTGACTCAGTAGTGTGTTAAGTGCTAGAGTTTTAAAGAGAGTCTCTCCTCAGTGCTGTGTTAAGTGCTGGAGGTTTAAAGAGAGCCTGTCCTGACTCAATGCTGTGTTAAGTGCTGGAGGTTTAAAGAGAGCCTGTCCTGACTCAGTAGTGTGTTAAGTGCTGGAGTTTTAAAGAGAGTCTCTCCTCAGTGCTGTGTTAAGTGCTGGAGTTTTAAAGAGAGTCTCTCCTCAGTGTTGTGTTTAGTGGTGTAGCTTTAAAGACAGTCTGTCTCTTTGTATAGCCTGAGCCTCACACTACTGATTTCTGTCCTCCACAGACTAACATCTCTTCACTATGGCCAGTAAAGGCTGATTTAGACTTCTGCGTAAGATCTATGCGGAGCCTATGCCATAGCCTACGCCTTTGAGAGCATTTAGACCTCTGCATTGGTGTGTCTGCATCGCTCTGTAATGGAACCTTCAGAGCACTAGTTTGCGGTGGGCTTTCTATGCCAATGTGTTTTATTTCCTCATGCCCCAAAATTACCCCAAACAATAGAGTAATGTTAAATAAAAAGTCGGAATTCAGTCCTTGCACTGCAATATCTGTAAAACAAGTTTTGAGTTCAAAAGAAGGACTAGTTTCTAATCCTTGGGGGACAAACAAACTGAGCTCTCAAAATAACGAGCGCTCAGTTTGCCATTTTGCCGAAAATGTTCAGCTGCAACTGAAACTGAGTGGATCATGTTGGAGTTGGAGCTAATAAATGTTGAACAACAGTTACTTTTACTGAAATGACTGCAGCACAAAAAAGACAGGACACATTGGAGGAGATGATGTGTACGACCATTGAACCGACTGAGCAGAAGGAGGGTGATCCTACCAAACAGACCAATCACAGTTGTTGTGGTCTGCATCGACGCACGTCACAGCGATGCATAGTTACATTTCTAGGGAGGTGTGCGTAGATTCAACGCATAAGTATAAACTGGGCTTAAGTCGACCAGCACATACCAGGAGAGACTGGGTGGGTGGGGTTATTATGTGTGTGATGCCTGGGGAGGTAATTTTCTTCATGCTGTCCTTCATGTCCCCACTAGAGGGCACACACTGTTTCTCGTTCATTGGTGGAATTGCTGATGTGACTGTTGGTGGCTGAGATAAGATAATGGGTAAAATCAGGTTTGGTTTAGTGAAAGCACCTCCCATACCATCAATCAGTCATCTCTTGGCAAAGGTATCATCCAGTTTAAAAGCAGATGTTAAGGGCTCAACAGGAATGCTAAAATCATTATTTTATTTTAACCACTAGAGGGAGACAGTGACAGTAGAAAGAGTTGGACATGAATCAATTATAATATACCAAAAAATCCCCTTTAGATTTGTGTGTTATGATTTCAGCTCCATGTTGTGTAGAGTGTGAGTTTAATGTGGGTTTATGCAATAACTAAACAGACTACAATATGCCATTCCCATGGAGGGTTCTGTTCTGAAAAATTATATGTAGTTATAATCCACTGTCAACTACATATACTCAGATTATACCCAGAAATAATCCTAAACATCGTAAATTCATAAATCCAATAACATCGTAAATTCATAAATCCAATAAAACATCTATGGGAATCAGGAGGAAATGGAATGCAGCCCCTATATTTTTGATTTTGAGAACATTTTAGAGATGATAATAATAATAATAATAATACTTATCTAGAGCCCAATATCACTATTTATAGTCTCAAAGGGCTTTACATGTCTATAACAAAGTCAAATCAAAATTATATTATGCATAAGTTCGAGAAAATAGATATGCCTTTAGTTTTGTTTTAAAGGTATGGAGAGAGTTTGCCTCCCTAACGTCTGTAGGTAAACCATTCCAGAGGAAGGGAGAGCAGTAGGAAAAGGCTCGGTTGCCAGCGGACTTCTTTTTAATTATTGGAATGACCAATAATCCAGAATCTTGAGACCGCAGTGTGGAGGTGGGTTATAGGGTGCAATTAAGTCAGATGGGTAAGAAGGCACAAGCCCATGTAAAATTTTCTATGTTAATAAGAGGACCTTAAAATCTGCCCTTGCATGAATTGGGAGCCAATGAAGGGAAGCCAGGACAGGTGTAATGTGGTTAAACGTCCTTGTTCGGGTCAGAATTCTAGCAGCAGCATTCTGGACCAGCTGAAGACTATTGGTCTTAGAGGCAGGCGGGCCGGAGTAAAGAACATTGCAGTAATTGAGGCGAGACGTGACGAATGCGTGAACAATGGTTTCTGCAGCAGTCATACTTAGAAAGGGCCTAATTTTAGCAATGTTACGGAGGTGATAAAAGGCAGTTTTGGTTGTGTTCTTGATATGAGTGACTAGCGAGAGACTAGAGTCAAAAATCACACCAAGGTTTTTAGCTGAAGAGTTTTGAGATAATGCAGTTGTCAAAATTTAGGGGTAAGATCACTAAAAAGATGCTTATGCATAGGGGGACCAATGATCAGCATTTCAGTCTTACCTGCATTAAGCATCAGGAAATTTTTTAGACGTCCAACCCTTAATAGCACAAGGACATGCCTCAAAGCCAGTTCAGAGCGGTCATTGTGCTGGATAGGTAAGAAAATCTGAGTATCGTCAGCATAACAATGGAATGATGTAACTACGAATAATGTCACCCAAAGGGAGCATGTAAATAGAGAATAGAAGAGGGCCAAGGACTGATCCCTGAGGAACACCATAGTTAAGCTTACGGTATTCAGAGGTCACATTATTAAAGTGGACACACTGCTTTCTCTCAGAGAGATAAGATTTAAACCAAAAGAGCGCCAGGCCACGAATGCCAATTTGGTTTTCAAGGCGCTTTAACAGTATAGCGTGATCGACCATGTCAAATGCTGCACTCAGATCAAGCAGAATAAGAATACAAGTAGCACCAGCATCCATGGCTAATAAAAGATCACTAGTTATTCTAGTAAGCGTGGTTTCAGTAGAGTGAAAACACCTGAAGCCTGACTGAAATATTTCAAACAGACTGTTAGAGGACATATGGGCTATCAGCTGAGCAGCTACAATTTTTTCAAGTATTTTAGAAAGAAACGGGAGATAAGTGATCGGCCTATAATTATTTAAGGCTTCAGGGTCAAGATTTGTTTTTTTAAGTAAAGGGCTGATCACGGCTGTTTTAAAAGAGAAGGGTACAATACCAGATTTAAGTGACATATTTAGAGTGTTTAAGATTGTTGGGCCGAGAACCGAGAAAAGCTCTATGTAAAGTTTAGCAGGTAGGGGATCAAGGAGGCAAGAGGCTGGTTTAGCAGAGTGCACCAATTTGGACAGCGCGTCTAGAGAGGTAGGGTTAAAATGAGTTAAAGGCTGCACATCCTGACTAATCTTAGGCGCAGTAACAGAGGGTGTGCAGGCAGTCTGATTTGATAAATTAATTTGACTATTACGACGAATTAAGTTTATTTTTTGCAAGAAAAATTCAACAAAATCGTTTGCAGTAAAAGATTGAGGGGAGTGATTCTGGGTAAGTTTAGATATTGTATTAAAAAGGAACCTGGGGTTATTTTTGTTAACATTAATTATTTTCGAGTAATACGCCGATTTGGCTGTGCAGGGAGCGCGTTTGTAATCTATCAGGCTGTCGTGCCAGGTGAGGCAGAAAAGCTCTAGTTTGGTTGCCCGCCAGTTTTATTCCAATTTCCTACACACCTGCTTCAGCGCGCGGGTTTCATTATTAAACCAAGGTGTTAAGTGTTTACGCCTATTTTTTATAGTTAATGGTGCTACCATATCTAGTACATTACGAAGGGGAGAATTTATGCTGTCCGTCAAGTCGTTCAAAGATCTTTGCTGATCACTGAGAGAGTTAATAGCAGTAGGAAGCAGATCAGCGAGCGCAGCAGTGGTGGAAGCATTAACGCAATGGCAGCTACGAACCACGGTAGAGACAATTGGCGTCAACGGAAGAGTTACTTGGAAAGTAATAAGAAAATGGTCTGAGAGGGCAGCGGAGTAAGGAGAGACGACAACGTGAGAGATATCTAGTCCGCGAGCTAGAATAAGATCTAAAGTGTTGCCACTGAAATGAGTTGGTTCGTGGACATACTGGTTAAAGCCAAAAGTGTCTATGATAGCTCTAAAAGCTTTATTAAGTGAATCAGAATTGTTACTGATGTGAATATTAAAGTCCCCCAGGATCAGGATTTTATCCACTCTAGTAAGAATAACAGAGATAAATTCAGAAAACTCATCTAGAAATTGACAATAGGGCCCCGGGGGACGATAGAGCACTGCTATGAGAAAAGTTGAGGCAGTACCATATTGCTTCACAGAGAGCAACTCAAAAGAGTCAAAATTAGGTAAACTAAGGGTGTTAGGAGTAAATGTAGTATTACAGATTAGAGCTACACCCCCACCTTTCTTTGCTGCCCTAGCAGCACAGGAAAAGGAATAGTTAGGGGGTGAAGCTTGATTTAAAGGGAGAAAAACTTCTGGCTTTAACCAAGTTTCACACAAACCCATCATGTCAAGGCTAAGATCACTGATCAGGTCACTAACAAGCAACGCCTTAGGTGAAAGCGATCTGATATTGATAAAACCTAACTTCAGCGTAACCGGGCTTACAGTAATCATATCGGAGGAGGGAGTCAGTTGAATTGGAACTAAATTGCTACGAAATATGGTCTGTTTGACTCTAGACCGAAATGAGCTACGTGGGCGTGAAAGTACACTAATGGGAAAAATGTCACTACTAGCTATATAAATAGTCATATTAGTCTTAACATTATGATGTTCATTACGATGAACATCATTCGTTAGAGGGATACCTCGAAGAGGGTGACGGGTTTTCTCGTTGTCTCTGTTGTCTCTGCCTGACCAGTGCTCCAGCTCTTTTGCCTCGCTTCCTTCTCCGTCTCCGTTTACAAGGTGTAGCAGGTCGGCTAAACAGTTTAAATCTAAACAAATGGAAGTCCAATCTGTGAACAGAACAGACATTTCTTTATTAACCACAAATGGAATATTGTATTTTGCACAGTTCGTCTGTGGGTGTGCACTGGCGATAGATTTAAAACAATCGCCTCAAGCAACACCATTAACACTCAAATCGGCTTAACAATTGGACAAAAGACAGATGAATGTAAAAAACATACCCTGCCATGCAATCGCAATGAGCTGCAATGACTCCTGCGTCTTGTTTTGCAATGATCCACATCTTTGGTGGTGTTTTACAGGACCTCTGAGAGTGGTTCACATATGTTAAGTAAACAACCGCAACGTTGACGTCGAGAGTTACCACAGCGTTCAATGTTTGCGGCTAGGTTAATCCAAAGCACAGTAAAAGAAAAGCCACTCACCCTGGCGAAAACCAAACGACAGTCATTGTAGAGCACCTTGGTACCGAGGTCGTGAACCCTCCCGCTAACAAAAAGGCTCCATACACACTCACACTCTACACAACATGTCTCCATACTTTTGTTTCCTTCGTCTCCTCCATTCTGCTTTTCACTGCCTGGCCTCCATCTGGATTTCACGCGTGATCGGAATCACGTGACTGCAAACAACGTATTGACCAATCACCTTGTCGGGGTTTAGTTCTCGGTAATGACCACCTCGCCGTACTTTATTCCTGACTTAATATGGTGTACAACAGCTTCTCCTGACTGTGTGTTAGCACCTGCATTTTTGCAACTGTTATGTCATGTTGGTAGTGTGGACTTTCTCTCTGATTTACTCTGCGTAGTGTGGAGTTTTTTATGGTAACATCATGTGACAGGAAGATGAGATCGGTCTGAAATTATTATCTGATTATGCTAATTAACATTTGTTTCTCTCTCTCTCTCTCTCTCTCTCTCTTTCTGTCTCTCTATCTTTCTTTATTTCTCTGTTTACTTCTTTTACTCTCTTCCCCTTTCTCTCCATAGTCACACACACATACACGAATTCCCATATGCCCACACATGCACATGCATACACACACACACACACGTTCATACACACACTTGTGTATGAACGTGTGTGTAAAGCACTGCGTGTGTATGAACGTGTGTGTGTGTGTGTGTGTGTGTGTATGAACGTGTGTGTAAAGCACTGTGTGTGTATGAACGTGTGTGAGAAGCACTGCGTGTGTATGAGCGTGTGTGTGTGTGTGTGTGTGTATGAACGTGTGTGTGTGTATGAACGTGTGTGTGTGAACGTGTGTCTAAAGCACTGCGTGTGTATGAACGTGTGTGTAAAGCACTGTTTGTGTGTGAATGTGTGTGTGTGTGTATGAACATGTGTGTGTGTATGAACGTGTGTGTGTGTATATGGTAGAAAGATCTCAGAATGTGTGTGAAAGTCTGTGTTGCTCAAATGTACCCTGTATGGAGCCACACCCATTTCCTGAGTCTGAGAGCAGGAAAGTGTGGACACAGCCCAGCGCTGTTATCTTAACGACACTTAACTGTCTTCTGTCTGATCTGGACCAAGACTAGCACATAACACTGACATCGCTTTCAAAGGTAAACCTCTTTCTGCTTATTTCTGTTTAAATGGTTTACTGTGACATCCTTATTGGTTCCCCCATGGTGGAACAAGCTACCAGTCATCATCCGTGCAGGGGCATCCCTCTCGATCTTCAAGAGCCTCTCGAAAACTCACCTCTTCTGAGAACATCTCCTCTCTTAACTCTCCTAACACCTAAACACCTCTAACACCCTAACATGCCTAACTCACAACTACTGCCTCACTCTTCTGTCTCTGTCTTAAAAGAAACTCACACTTGTTGCTTGCACTCATTGCTTGCACTTCAAACAGATGTCATACTCAGTGTAAACCGGTGTTCTTGAAACAGAGCAGTGTGTGTGTGTGTGTCCATGTGCATGTATGTGTGTTGTGTGTGTGTGTGTGTAATGTAGTACTCAGTGTTTACTCATAGGTCTTGCACTGTGCCGGAGCTTGAATTGTTTCCCCACTTTTAAGTCACTTTGGTTAAAAGCGTCAGCCAAATAAATGTAATGTAATGTGAGAATGACGTAATGTTACTGTGTTATTTATACGTATCTGTGAGTGTGATTTTTAAAGTTTAGTGTTTTAATGGTGTTACTGTGTTGTTTATACGTATTTGTGTGTGTGTGTTTTTAATGTTTAGTGTTTTAATAGTGTTACTGTGTTATTTATACGTATCTGTGTGTGTGTGTTTTTAATGTTTAGTGTTTTAATGGTGTTACTGTGTTCTTTATACGTATCTGTGTGTGTGTTTTTAATGTTTAGTGTTTAATGATGTTACTGTGTTGTTTATACGTATCTGTGTGTGTGATTTTTAAAGTTTAGTGTTTTAATGGTGTTACTGTGTTGTTTATAGGTATCTGTGAGTGTGATTTTTAAAGTTTAGTGTTTTAATGGTGTTACTGTGTTGTTTATATGTATCTGTGAGTGTGATTTTTAATGTTTAGTGTTTTAATGGTGTTACTGTGTTGTTTATATGTATGTGTGTGTGTGTTTTTTAATGTTTAGTGTTTTAATGGTGTTACTGTGTTATTTTTACGTATCTGTGCGTGTGTTTTTTAATGTTTAGTGTTTTAATGGTGTTACTGTGTGGTTTATATGTATCTGTGTGTGTGTTTTTTAATATTTAGTATTTTAATGGTGTTACTGCGTTGTTTTTACATATCTGTCCTGGTGTTTTTCAGTGTTTAATTTTAGTTTTAATGATGTGTCCAGTTAGAATGGGCCACACCCAGACTTTTCGTTTATCTGTTTATTGCAGTTTCCTGTCACGACGCTTGTGTCTTTTTTGAGAACAGACTGTACTCCTCTTGTTGCTGTTCTGCTCTGAATGGAGGCGGAGAGTGAGAAGTTTGGCTTGTCTCTGTTCTGCTCTGAATGGAAGCGGAGAGTGAGAAGTTTGGCTTGTCTCTGTTCTGCTCTGAATGGAAGCGGAGAGTGAGAAGTTTGGCTTGTCTCTGTTCTGCTCTGAATGGAAGTGGAGAGTGAGAAGTTTGGCTTGTCTCTGTTCTGCTCTGAATGGAAGCGGAGGGTGAGAAGTTTGGCTTGTCTCTGTTCTGCTCTGAATGGAAGCGGAGGGTGAGAAGTTTGGCTTGTCTCTGTTCTGCTCTGAATGGAAGCGGAGGGTGAGAAGTTTGGCTTGTCTCTGTTCTGCTCTGAATGGAAGTGGAGGGTGAGAAGTTTGGCTTGTCTCTGTTCTGCTCTGAATGGAAGCGGAGGGTGAGAAGTTTGGCTTGTCTCTGTTCTGCTCTGAATGGAAGCGGAGGGTGAGAAGTTTGGCTTGTCTCTGTTCTGCTCTGAATGGAAGCGGAGGGTGAGAAGTTTGGCTTGTCTCTGTTCTGCTCTGAATGGAAGTGGAGGGTGAGAAGTCTGTGCCCCAGTGTAGGAGTCGTCCAGTAGTGCTGTACTTCTGCCGTTCTGTTTTCATTTCCACTGTCACCATTTGCTCTTTGTCCCTAATACCTATGCTTCTTAGTCTAGAACTGTGTGTGTGTGTGTGTGTGTTCTTGTTTTATAATGATTTATTAAATAGACAAACTGAGATTGTGGAAGTCATGGTGGAGAGATCTCTTTGTCTTTTGATCTTGTGATGAAAGACAGTGATTGGTTAGTCAGTCTGATTACTGTCTCTACTGTACCAGACCGACAGACCAATGCTGAGGTGAAACTCACCAATACTGAGAATGTATGTGCACAACATTAGTGTGACGTTAGGATAACCAACTGGATCTGACATATGACATCATCAGTACTCACCCTGTCAGATATTCTATATTCTACTGGTAGCGATAAAATTCATGGCTTCCAATCATTTCAATGCTATAGTTTAGTACAATGTTTTTAATCCATAGAATCAATGAAAGAATTATATCTGTTTCACAGATTAAGACTTGTTTGGAAGGTAATTATGAATTCAGCTGAGTGTGATAGTGTTTGCAGATATTAATCTCACATAACATGAGGCTTGATATGAAAGAGCTGGTGAATCCACAGAAACATATTCACTTCAGGGCATGTTTTTGACCTTAGTGTGTTATATGATCTGCTTTGCTGTTTTAGGCTGAATTTTCCAGTGAACCATGGAGACAATACGTGATATGAGGATGACCCTAGCTGAGATCCTGGCTGCCGATACAGACTTTGTTCTGCAGCATATGGATCAGAAGAAACTCATCACTGATCGTGACTACAAGGAGCTCAGAAGCCTGCCTCAGAACACTGAGAAACTGTCTGGGGCGATACTGGATAAATTAAGAGACACGGATGAAGATATCTGTCAGAAATTCATTGACCTGCTGAAGCAGGAATTCATGTTAAAACAATATCCAAAGCTAAGACGTCATTTCTCATCCCAGTCAACGGATGGCATACCAGGTACTGTCACTGACATACATGTTACAGTATTTAGACCAACCTGGCATGAGCCAGGACTTTTTTTTTCTTTTTGAAGTGTACATTTTACAGTGTTTTGATCACACTTACCACACAGAATGTTGAATAAGTTTTGCTGTAGCACAACATTTTAAATTTAAAATGACTGTGAAAATATAATCAAGAGTTGTCTTACAGTTGAAAATTTGTAGCACTTTGCTGGCTATGCCATGGGTTGCAGCTGACCCTTAGCAGCAGTTAAAGAGAAAATGTTGATACACAAACAATATTTATTTCTTTGTATGTGGTGCCTTGAAAGAGCTGCCTAAGTCTTCACCATGTAGTGAAAACTGTCAAAACAAACTGACAAATAAACAGCGTGTACTTTTGTGATGTGATGTTTTGTCATCGACAAGCCATTGCAGTGATATATGCTGAACAGTGATTAGCTGCCAGTTTTTTTTTTTTTTAATTATTTTAACAATGAAAAACTAACATGCCCGAAAAAATATATATGTGTGTATGTGTGTCCGCAGCCGAAGCATCATCTCCACTTGCGAGGGACCAGGTGAAGAAGTATGTGGTGGGCCTGGGCCCATACAGCCAAAACCTGACAAATGCAGGACAGGCAATTGTGGATCATGTGATGCAAAACTGCATTGACGACACTGTGAAAGACTGGCTTCAGAATGAGAAAAACAATGTACTGTTTGTCAACTATGTGCGGTTCTTAAACCTGCAGTTTAAGAGCTACCAGGACGAGATGGAAAAGAGGCTTCATTATGGACTGATCCACATTGTGTTTGTGGCTCATGGGAGGATCACTGGGAATCGAGTGCCCGCCTCCTGCCTCTTACCGCTGAAATCCATTGACGATGTCGTCCTCTACTCTCCGTGGAACTGCTCCATCGATGCTAAAGTCGCCGCTGGCATTGCACTGGGGACCATTGACCCTGACAGCAGGGCTTTTCATCCCATTAGAAACACTCCACACCCCATACCCACTGGTTGGAATTCCATGCGTCGAGCTGGACCAACTCTGGTTCCAGAAATCGTTGTGTCTCCGGTAACACACAATGAACCTGTATGGAAGAAATTTCTGGAGATGACAAGGTCAGGTTTTTGGCATGAGAACTGCCTACTGATCCCATACACAGTTGCAGAAGAGAGCTTGTATTTATCTTCAGAAATCCCACTCCATATCCTTATCCTCGCCTTGTCTTGTGCTCTCCCAGTAGCAGTGAGGATCAGGTTTCACTTAGCTGCATGTCTTAGTCGCAGTGGAGATTTATCAGACGCAAACACACTGCACCAGCAGTATGCCTGTACATATGACCAGACTATGATGACCACAACTATGTTAGTCATCAATCAAAACACTGTCATATTTGAGGCTCTA
>NC_044501.1:2069158-2086658 GCF_902362185.1 Chanos chanos | reverse complement strand
AAAAATGAGCATGAACTCTGTGACTGAAGGCCTGTAGAGTGATCTGTCAGGGAGTGAGAATGGACCCTCCTTT
Organism: Chanos chanos; assembly: GCF_902362185.1. Classification (NCBI taxonomy): domain Eukaryota; kingdom Metazoa; phylum Chordata; class Actinopteri; order Gonorynchiformes; family Chanidae; genus Chanos; species Chanos chanos. Next base: position 2,086,585 of record NC_044501.1, on the reverse strand, counting down.
AGTTGGCTGTGCTCTTGGTAGAGTGATCTGTCAGGGAGTGAGAATGGACCCTCCTTTAGTTGGCTGTGCTCTTGGTAGAGTGATCTGTCAGGGAGTGAGAATGGACCCTCCTTTAGTTGGCTGTGCTCTTGGTAGAGTGATCTGTCAGGGAGTGAGAATGGACCCTCCTTTAGTTGGCTGTGCTCTTGGTAGAGTGATCTGTCAGGGAGTGAGAATGGACCCTCCTTTAGTTGGCTGTGCTCTTGGTGGAGTGATCTGTCAGGGAGTGAGAATGGACCCTCCTTTAGTTGGCTGTGTTCTTGGTGGAGTGATCTGTCAGGGAGTGAGAATGGACCCTCCTTTAGTTGGCTGTGTTCTTGGTGGAGTGATCTGTCAGGGAGTGAGAATAGACCCTCCTTTAGTTGGCTGTGTTCTTGGTCCTTCATCTTCATGTTTAAATGATGTTCTCTCATCTCTGACTCATGAAGGGAAAAAAAACACTGTAATGTGTGGAAACAGGTGAATAGTGTTTACGGTTATGGGACATGTGTGTGTGTTTTTGGAAATGACACAAGGTTATGGGTTTTCGTGCTAAAGGAACCAGTTTTTGTGTTCAAACAATCAAGAGAAACTGTAAAGCACTGAAAGCCATTTTTAAAGCATTTGATTCACGCAGCTGTTGATTAGGAGTTGCGGTTGTTTGGGTACAGGTTTTTTGGAACAGTGCATAACACTACTTTACAGAGATCAAACCGAAACATGAAAAAAAAACCCACTGTAATCCCCCCCCCCCCCCCCCTTGCTCAGTGTAAATATAATCATGCATTACTTTCACAGCACTGTGATTAAGTGAAGACTACAGCAGGTCAGGACGTAAATAAATAAATAAATAGATAGATAGATAGATAGATAGATAGATAGATAGATAGATAGATAGATAGATAGATAGATAGATAGATAGATAGATAGATAGATAGATAGATAGACAGATAGATAGATAGACACAGTCAGATATGTGGTGGATAGAACCACATAGATTGTCTTGAAAGTGGGAATGACAGGAGCTGGGTGTTCCCAACATAGTTCCCATTGAGTAAAACACAGCAAACATGTCATTTTATGAGTTGGTCTATGGTTCGATGGCAAATATCCATGCAGGTTTCACGCAGAAGACACTGTCATGAAGAACAGTGAGAATGATCACACAGACTGAGTGAGATGCCCATAGACAGCCATTTTTAAAGCACTGATTCACTCAGCTTTTGATTGGGAGTTGCAGTTGTTTGGTTGCAGGTTTTTCGATGCAGCACACAACACTACTTCACAGACATCAGACCGAATCCAGAATAGGCCCCTAAGTCTGACGCTGGTGCCAGTAACACAACCTTCCCCTGTGCATTGCAGACTGAGACTTCAGAAGTGCTGTACCATGCTTTAAGAAGTGAAAATATACTTATCCCTTTGTGTACTGGACTGGATAAAGTGTGTGTGTGTGTGTGTGTGTGTGTGTGAGCGTGTGTGTGTGTGTGTGTGTGTGTCCAAGGGCGTAGAATTTGGTAGGGACATGTCCCTACCAATATCCAGTGACTACTGAATTGTCCGTAGCAATAATTTTGATCGAAAAATTAAAATATAACTACTGTTGTTCTTCAGCGTCATGTCAATGTATTTGGTACACAAACGGTTAACAGATCTCGTTCTTTACCGCGAGTCCCGCCTTCCTAACCCAATATCTCTACTAAGATTGGCTTCGCCTTATCTTGCTATCGTGTGCGAGGCTGTAGCCACATCCGGTTGTAACAAGGGCCAAGCTCGGTGAACTAGATATGCATGTGGGCTAAGTGAGAAGGACACCATCCTGAAACTTTTAACAGTTCTGTGCACGAAAGTAAGGGACTGGTCGCGTCTTGTATTGGTTGAGTAAGGGACAGTGCATTTTTCAATACAGGACGATCCTGTTTAATACGGGAAGTGTGACAACCCTAAAGGTGTCTGTCTTCCGTTAACAAGTAATGTCTAAAGTTTGTTTTATTTTAGTCTTAGATCCTGTTACTGTGTATAGATTTTATTTAAATGCATACAGATCTTACATGTTAAACCATTCGGTTGTCAGCATTAAACAGCGCCTTTTTTTTTTTTTTTTGTCTTTTGCAGTGACACACTCGCTGTTCGTTGCTTTAGACATTTTGCAATGGGAAGGGAGAGGGTGTGTCCCTACCACTGTTGAGACCAAATCTACGCCCCTGCGTGTGTTTGTGTGCGTGTGTATCTGTGTGTGTGAGAGAGAGAGAGTGTGTGTGTGTGTGTGTGTGTGTGTGTGTATAGACATCAATGAATAGACATATAACGATCAAATTCATGAAAGGTTTGAGAGTTTGTAAGAGGAAAATTAAAGTTGGATTTCCGCCAACACTCCGTCTGAAGCGTGTTTCTTTCTCTCACAGTCTCCGTTCTGATCTTACTATAAGGCACCATGTCACAGCAGTGATGCACACCTGGGAGAAAAAAAAAGAAAGAAAAAAAATATCCTGACCTTGTCCCTATGTCGCTGGTCGTGTTTATTCATTTATTTATTTATAGTTTATTGTCACTGAATTCCAGGATCTGATCAATGCACTTAAATGCCAAATTGTGAATTGTAAATTGAATTGAAACAAATGTTTGACGTGTATTGTCTTGACTGCGCTGGCTGACTGGATACCTTCGTCAACCGTCATTTCCGAGATACCATGAAAACAGCCGGATCTGCAGAATCAGTCAGCGTGGTGATGTTTTTAATGTTGTCTTCTGTCATTTTTCTGTCCAGTGACGTTAGATGGCGAGTATTCCTGTGCAGTTACGTAATGTCCTGCTGGAGCTGACTAAGGAGGAACTGAAAGATTTCGTGTGGTACCTGACTACAGAGAACGCACTGGAGGGCATCCCTCACATTCCAGTGTCTCAGCTGGAAGATGTAGTTGCACGGAAGGTCGTGGAGAAGATGGTGCAGAGACACACGGCACCACGTGCTGTGGACATCACAGTCCAGATCCTGACGCAGATAGATCGGAATGATCTGACCGCCAGGTTAGAGGCTGATACAGTTCATTCTTTATAACATCAGTTCACACTGAGTACAGGACTACAGAGAGGAAAATGACTGAAGTTTTGCATTGTGTTGAATATTCTCTCTCTCTCTCTCTCTCTCTCTCTCTCTCTCTATCTCTCTCAGGATAAAACCTGCACAGTTACCTGATGACCAAACCTCTCCTCCAGCCCAGACCAGCACCTCAGGTACTGTTACTGCAGAATTAAAGACCAGCTCACACTGAGGAGAAAACCTATGATCTATGAACATAAAGTTCACAACACAGATGTTTGATTGGTTGTGGAAGTGATCAGTTTAAAATGAGTTTAAGAAACACAGAGAGACATGAGGTGAGGAGAAATGACACTAATTATACTAGAGTAACTGGTATAACAGTGGTGTGAGCTATACTGGTGATTTATACTGGAGTAACTGGTATAATAGAGGTGTGAGGTATACTGGACTAACTGGTATAATAGAGGTGTGAGGTATACTGGAGTAACTGGTATAACAGAATAGAGGTGTGAGGTATATTGGTGTAACTGGTATAATAGAGGTGTGAGGTATACTGGTGTAACTGGTATAATAGAGGTTTGAGGTATACTGGAGTAACTGGTATAATAGAGATGTGAGGTATACTGGTGTAACTGGTATAGTAGAGGTGTGAGGTATACTGGAGTAACTGGTATAACAGAATAGAGGTGTGAGGTATACTGGTGTAACTGGTATAATAGAGGTGTGAGGTATACTGGAGTAACTGGTATAATAGAGGTGTGAGGTATACTGGTGTAACTGGTATAATAGAGGTGTGAGGTATACTGGACTAACTGGTATAATAGAGGTGTGAGGTATACTGGAGTAACTGGTATAATAGAGGTGTGAGGTATACTGGTGTAACTGGTATACTAGAGGTGTGAGGTATACTGGAGTAACTGGTATAATAGAGGTGTGAGGTATACTGGAGTAACTGGTATAATAGAGGTGTGAGGTATACTGGAGTAACTGGTATAATAGAGGTGTGAGGTATACTGGTGTAACTGGTATAATAGAGGTGTGAGGTATACTGGAGTAACTGGTATAATAGAGGAGTGAGGTATACTGGTGTAACTGGTATAATAGAGGTGTGAGGTATACTGGAGTAACTGGTATAAGAGAACAGAGGTGTGAGGTATACTGGAGTAACTGGTATAATAGAGGTGTGAGGTATACTGGAGTAACTGGTATAAGAGAACAGAGGTGTGAGGTATACTGGAGTAACTGGTATAACAGAGGTGTGAGGTATACTGGTGTAACTGGTATAACAGAACAGAGGTGTGAGGTATACTGGAGTAACTGGTATAACAGAGGAGTGAGGTATACTGGTGTAACTGGTATAAGAGAAAAGAGGCGTGAGGTATACTGGTGTAACTGCTATAACAGAGGAGTGAGGTATACTGGAGTAACTGGTATAACAGAATAGAGGTGTGAGGTATATTGGTGTAACTGGTATAATAGAGGTGTGAGGTATACTGGTGTAACTGGTATAATAGAGGTTTGAGGTATACTGGAGTAACTGGTATAATAGAGATGTGAGGTATACTGGTGTAACTGGTATAGTAGAGGTGTGAGGTATACTGGAGTAACTGGTATAACAGAATAGAGGTGTGAGGTATACTGGTGTAACTGGTATAATAGAGGTGTGAGGTATACTGGTGTAACTGGTATAATAGAGGTGTGAGGTATACTGGACTAACTGGTATAATAGAGGTGTGAGGTATACTGGAGTAACTGGTATAATAGAGGTGTGAGGTATACTGGTGTAACTGGTATACTAGAGGTGTGAGGTATACTGGAGTAACTGGTATAAGAGAACAGAGGTGTGAGGTATACTGGAGTAACTGGTATAATAGAGGTGTGAGGTATACTGGAGTAACTGGTATAATAGAGGTGTGAGGTATACTGGAGTAACTGGTATAATAGAGGTGTGAGGTATACTGGAGTAACTGGTATAATAGAGGTGTGAGGTATACTGGAGTAACTGGTATAATAGAGGTGTGAGGTATACTGGTGTAACTGGTATAATAGAGGTGTGAGGTATACTGGAGTAACTGGTATAATAGAGGAGTGAGGTATACTGGTGTAACTGGTATAATAGAGGTGTGAGGTATACTGGAGTAACTGGTATAAGAGAACAGAGGTGTGAGGTATACTGGAGTAACTGGTATAATAGAGGTGTGAGGTATACTGGAGTAACTGGTATAAGAGAACAGAGGTGTGAGGTATACTGGAGTAACTGGTATAACAGAGGTGTGAGGTATACTGGTGTAACTGGTATAACAGAACAGAGGTGTGAGGTATACTGGAGTAACTGGTATAACAGAGGAGTGAGGTATACTGGTGTAACTGGTATAAGAGAAAAGAGGCGTGAGGTATACTGGTGTAACTGCTATAACAGAGGAGTGAGGTATACTGGTGTAACTGGTATAAGAGAACAGAGGTGTGAGGTATACTGGAGTAACTGGTATAAGAGAAAAGAGGCGTGAGGTATACTGGTGTAACTGCTATAACAGAGGAGTGAGGTATACTGGTGTAACTGGTATAACAGAACAGAGGTGTGAGGTATACTGGAGTAACTGGTATAACAGAGGAGTGAGGTATACTGGTGTAACTGGTATAACAGAACAGAGGTGTGAGGTATACTGGAGTAACTGGTATAACAGAGGAGTGAGGTATACTGGTGTAACTGGTATAACAGAACAAAGGTGTGAGGTATGGATGATGATGTTAATAGGTAGAAACAAAACTGTTCTTGAAACATTTGACCAATCTCTAATAAACACGGAAAAAGACAGAGGATGATTATTGATATATGATAGCAGAGAGAGAGAGGACAGAGAGAGAGAGTTACTTACATAACTTACATAATTTAAACTAAAATACTTGTTCCCTTTTTTATAAAGTTGGCTTTGCATGTTTGTTTGTTTTTCATCGTTGCCATTTTGCATAAACAAGGTGTGTGTTTTCTCTGTGGTTTCAGCTGTGAGCTCAAAGCCTTCACACGTGAGAAGCTCAGTAGGTGCTCTGGAGACACTCAGGTAGGTAGAGTAGGTATATATGAGTTAGTGTATGTCATTGTATATGGGTCATTATATAAGCACACATCTGTCAAATTCCTCACTGTAAGTATTCTCTCTCTCTCTTTCTGTCTGTCTTTCTTTCTCTCTCTCTCTCTCTCTCTCTGAAGTTCAAACCCCTCTCACCGGAGAGAGCTGGATCACCCAGGAGACACAGAGATGAAGCTGGAATCACCGGAGTACGTACGACAGTTTTGTGTCTGTGTGTCTGTGTGTGTGTGTGTGTGTGTGTGTGTGTGTGTGTGTGTGTGTGTGTACAAGAGAGAGAGGGAATTACATATTAATTTGTGTACTTGTGCAAAATGCAAACAGAAATTCCACTCACAAAAGCAAGCATCTGAACATTTTAACATCAGTAAACAGCCGTGTGCAGACCTTCAATAAATCCAGTGCCTTGTCTTTGTTGTTTGAGAATTTTGCTTCGTTGTAGTTGTTGTTGTTGTTTTTAAATCGTTACACTGTGTCATTGTCTTAGATTGCTTGCAGATCCAGTTTCAGCTGAGATGATGAGAGAGTGTGTGGAGAACCTTGGCCCATACAGCCAAACCCTGGCCAACGCGGGACGAACAATCGTGAACCACGTGATCAGCAACTGCACCAGTGCGACTGTGAGGTCCTGGCTTCAGCAAGAGAGAAACAATGTACTGTTTCTCAACTACGTGCGGTACATGAATGTGCAGTTTAAGAGCTACCAGGCCGAGATGGAAAAGAAGCTTCATTATGGACTGATCCACATTGTGTTTGTGGCTCATGGGAAGATCACTGGGAAACCAGTGCCTGCCTGTTGCCTCTTACCGCTGAACTCCATTGACCATGTCGTCCTCTACTCTCCGTGGAACTGCTCCATCGATGCTAAAGCTGCAGCTGGCATTGCACTGGGGACCATTACCCCTGACAAGAGGGTTTTTAATCCCGCTGAAAACACTCCAAACCCCATACCACAGGGCTGGAATTTCATACGTCAAGCTGGAGAAACTCTGATTCCAGAAATCATCGTGTCTCCAGTGACAAGCAATGAACCTGTGTGGCAGATATTCAGTGAGATTAAAAATTCAGGCTTTTGGCACGAAAACCGCCTCCTTATCCCGTACGTTGTCCAAGAGGAGAACTCGTACTTATCACCAGAAATCCCACTCCACCTCCTTCTCCTCGCCCTGTCTTGTGCTCTTCCAGTCTCGGTGAAGATCAGGTTCCACTTGGCTGCATGTCTGAATCGCACGGAAGATGTAACAGACCGGCAGATGCTGCAGCAGTATGCCTGGACACCTGACCGCACCGTCATGTCCGCAAATTTAGACCAAACCATCCAAAACCCAAGGCTATTCGAAGCGTTTCAGTCCATGTTTGGTGTCGCTGGCTGACGCACTTTTTACACAGCAGCTGCAAACATTGCTTTTAATTGCTGGGGCAATATTCATTATTATTAACATTAAATATTATAATTATTATATTATAATTATTATTATTATTATATTAAATATTAATTTGTGATGATGAAAACGAACATGTTGTTAGTTTTTCTCATTGCTGTTGATGTTTTCAACTCACGCGTCCCGTTTTTAAGTCAAGGGTAATGTACGGTCCGCTGGTGATTATGGAAAACTAAATCCCGACAGGACGAACAGTACCCCGACACGCAGCGTCCATTAAACTCATACTAAACTTTTAGTATTTAACACAACAGATTATTAAATGAAATTTCATTTGAATGGCTCCTCTTTAATACAAAGATATTTACACTTATTGTGAGTGGAAACAAATAATGTTCAGACCTGCCCAGTAGCAGTTTCAATTCTGAAGGTTTTCGACTGGAAAAGTCCTCAGTTTTACACAGACACACACACACACTCAGTTTTACACATACAGACACACCCTCACACTCAGTTTTACACGCACACACACAGACACACACTCACACTCAGTTTTACACACACACACACAGACACACGCGCACACACAGACACACACTCACACTCAGTTTTACACACACACACACAGACACACACTCACACTCAGTTTTACACACACACACACAGACACACACTCACACTCAGTTTTACACACACACACACAGACACACCCTCACACTCAGTTTTACACATACAGACACACCCTCACACTCAGTTTTACACGCACACACACAGACACACACTCACACTCAGTTTTACACGCACACACACAGACACACGCACACACACAGACACACACTCACACTCAGTTTTACACACACACACACAGACACACACTCACACTCAGTTTTACACACACACACACAGACACACACTCACACTCAGTTTTACACGCACACACACACAGACACACACTCACACTCAGTTTTGATGTCCTGAGTGGTTGGTGCTCTGGCATTGCTTTGCTGAATTCTTTGTCACAACTTCACTGCAAAGAAAGACTGTAGCAGCAGCACCTCTGCCAAGAGACAGGTGAATCCAGACAGGTAAATCCAGACAGGTAAATCCAGACAGGTGAATCCAGACAGGTAAATCCAGACAGGTAAATCCAGACAGGTGAATCCAGACAGGTAAATCCAGACAGGTAAATCCAGACAGGTGAATCCAGACAGGTAAATCCAGACAGGTAAATCCAGACAGGTGAATCCAGACAGGTAAATCCAGACAGGTAAATCCAGACAGGTGAATCCAGACAGGTAAATCCAGACAGGTGAATCCAGACAGGTGAATCCAGACAGGTAAATCCAGACAGGTGAATCCAGACAGGTGAATCCAGACAGGTGAATCCAGACAGGTGAATCCAGACAGGTGAATCCAGACAGGTAAATCCAGACAGGTAAATCCAGACCAAGTCTATTTTTCACTGAACCACTGTTTTTCCTCTCTCATCGGGGCTCCCCCAAACCTGAATCCGGAGCGACGGCAACTGCACATTTGAGCCATTTATCCAGGTTTGCTGGCTAGCTGGTTCGACATGCGGTTTCGACATGCGGGAACTTGACCTCTTCACAGAGTAGTGTAACAGTTGACACCTGCTGGGGGGGGGGTGACATGTGTCTAATTGAAGTTACTTTTATACTGGGCAAAATACAACACACAACTGAATAAAAGAGAGATTAAAGAACACTGCTGTTGGGCATTTGTACCTTCTAAATAGACACAAGAACACACATTTATAACCACCGCCACTGTCAAAGAGGAACAGATATAACACAGGTCCCTCAGATGTACTGATGTGTATTGCAGTAGTGGTAATATATACACAGTCATCTATGATGGAGTAAAGATGATCGTCAAGCAGTTCTAACATCGTACGACTCATGTTACATCCTGAGACGTCTTTGTTGTTTCGGTTTTGGTCTCTCTCTCTCTCTCTCTCTCTCTCTCTCCCTCTCTCTCTCTCCCTCTCTGTCCCCCTCTCTCTCTCTCTCTCTCTCTCTCTCTCTCTCCCTCTCTCTCTCTCTCCCTCTCTCTGTCCCTCTCCCTCTCCCTCTCTGTCTCTCTCTCCTCCTCCTCCTCATTTCTTTTCCAGATCACTGGGGTTTACCATTGGCTGGACGATGGGCGCGGGGGGTTTGAAAAGACGACTCCTGTGCAAGGCACCGTGAGTTCATCCTCCTGAAAAACCTCTTCCCCCAGGCGAAACACTGGTTTAAATCTACTGCCCCATGCGAAACACTGGTTTAAATCTACTGCCCCACGCGAAACACTGGTTTAAATCTACTGCCCCAGGCGAAACACTGGTTTAAATCTACTGCCCCACGCGAAACACTGGTTTAAAACCCCTGCCCCACACGAAACACTGGTTTATATCTACTGCCCCAGGTGAAACACTGGTTTAAATCTACTGCCCCAGGCGAAACACTGGTTTAAATCTACTGCCCCAGGTGAAACACTGGTTTAAATCTACTGCCCCACGCGAAACACTGGTTTATATCTACAGCCCCAGGCGAAACACTGGTTTAAATCTACTGCCCCACGCGAAACACTGGTTTAAATCTACTGCCCCAGGTGAAACACTGGTTTAAATCTACTGCCCCACGCGAAACACTGGTTTATATCTACTGCCCCACGCGAAACACTGGTTTATATCTACTGCCCCAGGTGAAACACTGGTTTAAATCTACTGCCCCAGGCGAAACACTGGTTTAAATCTACTGCCCCACGCGAAACACTGGTTTAAATCTACTGCCCCAGGTGAAACACTGGTTTAAATCTACTGCCCCACGCGAAACACTGGTTTATATCTACTGCCCCAGGTGAAACACTGGTTTAAATCTACTGCCCCACGCGAAACACTGGTTTAAATCTACGGCCCCACGCGAAACACTGGTTTAAATCTACTGCCCCAGGTGAAACACTGGTTTAAATCTACTGCCCCACGCGAAACACTGGTTTAAATCTACTGCCCCAGGTGAAACACTGGTTTAAATCTACTGCCCCATGCGAAACACTGGTTTAAATCTACTGCCCCACGCGAAACACTGGTTTAAAACCCCTGCCCCATGCGAAACACTGGTTTATATCTACTGCCCCACGCGAAACACTGGTTTATATCTACAGCCCCAGGTGAAACACTGGTTTAAATCTACTGCCCCACGCGAAACACTGGTTTAAATCTACTGCCCCAGGCGAAACACTGGTTTAAATCTACTGCCCCAGGCGAAACACTGGTTTAAAACCTCTGCCCCACGTGAAACACTAGTTTAAATCTACTGCCCCAGGCGAAAAACTGGTTTAAATCTACTGCACATTAGATGTGGAGTTGTGTTTCCACATCGAGAGCTTACTGTACATAGTTGTAAATGGTCGTGTTGTGTTGGGTTGTGTTGTTAAAATACTTTTTGTGCAATGTTAGTCAGCACTGGTAGGGGGTGGGTGCTGTTTGATTTTGGGCTCACGTTTTCTCCTGTTTATGTTGGTTAGGGAGGCAGGGCAGTTTATGTGTGCTTCTTTTTGTTTTAATATTATTTTGGGGTAGGTAAGGTGGTTCCCTCTCCTCTTGGTTAGTGGTGTTTTGTTTATTATTTTGGCCTTGCCCAACCCTGAAGACTTTTACGTTTCATTAATATTAAAAATAAAGCTGACTAACGATTCCAAACGTGGTGTTGGTGTTGGTGTTGCGAGATGGCGTATGATAAAAACCTGTAAACACTTCCTTCACCAAGAGGAAAACAAAGACTGGCACAATTTACTTAACACAACATCTAAACACAGTGTCAACGTACTTAACACAACATCTAAACACAGTGTGAATATACTTAACACAACATCTAAACATAGTGTGAACATACTTAACACAACATCTAAACACAGTGTGAACATACTTAACACAAAATCTAAACACAGTGTGAATGTACTTAACATAAAATCTGAAGGCACTAAACACTGAGATTTCTATGTCCAGAGGAGAGGATAGGAAAGGGGAGAAGAGAGGAGAGGAGAGGAGAAAAGAGAGGAGAGGAGAGGAGAGGATGGTGTTGTAGGCTGGGCAATACAAGCACTGGTACCATTATATAATACTGCTTTAACTACATATCAGACTTTACCATTATATAATACTGTTTTAATTACATACCAGACTTTACCATTATATAATACTGCTTTAATTACATACCAGACTTTACCATTATATAATACTGCTTTAACTACATATCAGACTTTACCATTATATAATACTGCTTTAACTACATATCAGACTTTACCATTATATAATACTGCTTTAACTACATATCAGACTTTACCATTATATAATACTGCTTTAACTACATACCAGACTTTACCATTATATAATACTGCTTTAACTACATATCAGACTTTACCATTATATAATACTGCTTTAACTACATACCAGACTTTACCATTATATAATACTGCTTTAACTACATACCAGACTTTACCATTATATAATACTGCTTTAACTACATACCAGACTTTACCATTATATAATACTGTTTTAACTACATACCAGACTTTACCATTATATAATACTGCTTTAACTACATATCAGACTTTACCATTATATAATACTGCTTTAACTACATACCAGACTTTACCATTATATAATACTGCTTTAACTACATATCAGACTTTACCATTATATAATACTGCTTTAACTACATACCAGACTTTACCATTATATAATACTGCTTTAACTACATACCAGACTTTACCATTATATAATACTGTTTTAACTACATACCAGACTTTACCATTATATAATACTGCTTTAACTACATACCAGACTTTACCATTATATAATACTGCTCTAACTACATATCAGACTTTACCATTATATAATACTGCTTTAACTACATATCAGACTTTACCATTATATAATACTGCTTTAACTACATACCAGACTTTACCATTATATAATACTGTTTTAACTACATACCAGACTTTACCATTATATAATACTGCTTTAACTACATACCAGACTTTACCATTATATAATACTGCTTTAACTACATATCAGACTTTACCATTATATAATACTGCTTTAACTACATATCAGACTTTACCATTATATAATACTGCTTTAACTACATACCAGACTTTACCATTATGTAATACTGCTTTAACTACATACCAAACTTTACCATTATATAATACTGCTTTAACTACATATCAGACTTTACCATTATATAATACTGCTTTAACTACATACCAGACTTTACCATTATATAATACTGCTTTAACTACATACCAGACTTTACCATTATATAATACTGTTTTAACTACATACCAGACTTTACCATTATATAATACTGCTTTAACTACATATCAGACTTTACCATTATATAATACTGCTTTAACTACATACCAGACTTTACCATTATATAATACTGCTTTAACTACATATCAGACTTTACCATTATATAATACTGCTTTAACTACATATCAGACTTTACCATTATATAATACTGCTTTAACTACATACCAGACTTTACCATTATATAATACTGTTTTAACTACATACCAGACTTTACCATTATATAATACTGCTTTAACTACATATCAGACTTTACCATTATATAATACTGCTTTAATTACATACCAGACTTTACCATTATATAATACTGCTTTAATTACATACCAGACTTTACCATTATATAATACTGCTTTAACTACATATCAGACTTTACCATTATATAATACTGCTTTAACTACATATCAGACTTTACCATTATATAATACTGCTTTAATTACATACCAGACTTTACCATTATATAATACTGCTTTAACTACATATCAGACTTTACCATTATATAATACTGCTTTAATTACATACCAGACTTTACCATTATATAATACTGTTTTAATTACATATCAGACTTTACCATTATATAATACTGCTTTAATTACATACCAGACTTTACCATTATATAATACTGTTTTAATTACATACCAGACTTTACCATTATATAATACTGCTTTAATTACATACCAGACTTTACCATTATATAATACTGCTTTAACTACATATCAGACTTTACCATTATATAATACTGCTTTAATTACATACCAGACTTTACCATTATATAATACTGCTTTAATTACATACCAGACTTTACCATTATATAATACTGCTTTAACTACATACCAGACTTTACCATTATATAATACTGCTTTAACTACATATCAGACTTTACCATTATATAATACTGTTTTAACTACATACCAGACTTTACCATTATATAATACTGCTTTAACTACATACCAGACTTTACCATTATATAATACTGCTTTAACTACATATCAGACTTTACCATTATATAATACTGTTTTAACTACATATCAGACTTTACCATTATATAATACTGCTTTAACTACATACCAGACTTTACCATTATATAATACTGCTTTAACTACATACCAAACTTTACCATTATATAATACTGCTTTAACTACATATCAGACTTTACCATTATATAATACTGCTTTTTCTGATGTAAACTAGAGCAACACAGTTTAACCACATACCAGACTTTGCCATTATATTACACTGCTTTTTCTGAGGGAGGGAGAGAGAGAGAGAGTGTACGTGTGTGCAGGTGACCATATGTACCACAGATGGTTGAATTCACATCCTGCCAGAACTCATGGATTTTTAGACAACACCTGAACTTTGTCAGAACTCCTGCAGTTTTAAAGAGAGCCTGTCCTGACTCAATGCTGTGTTAAGTGCTGGAGGTTTAAGGAGAGCCTGTCCTGACTCAATGCTGTGTTAAGTGCTGGAGGTTTAAAGAGAGCCTGTCCTGACTCAGTGCTGTGTTAAGTGCTGGAGGTTTAAAGAGAGCCTGTCCTGACTCAGTGCTGTGTTAAGTGCTGGAGGTTTAAAGAGAGCCTGTCCTGACTCAATGCTGTGTTAAGTGCTGGAGGTTTAAGGAGAGTCTGTCCTGACTCAATGCTGTGTTAAGTGCTGGAGGTTTAAAGAGAGCCTGTCCTGACTCAATGCTGTGTTAAGTGCTGGAGGTTTAAGGAGAGCCTGTCCTGACTCAATGCTGTGTTAAGTGCTGGAGGTTTAAAGAGAGCCTGTCCTGACTCAGTGCTGTGTTAAGTGCTGGAGGTTTAAAGAGAGCCTGTCCTGACTCAGTGCTGTGTTAAGTGCTGGAGGTTTAAGGAGAGCCTGTCCTGACTCAATGCTGTGTTAAGTGCTGGAGGTTTAAAGAGAGCCTGTCCTGACTCAGTGCTGTGTTAAGTGCTGGAGGTTTAAAGAGAGCCTGTGTGTGTGTGTGTGTGCGCGTGTGTGTGTGTGTGTGTGTGAGAGAGAGAGAGAGAGAGAGGGGGAGTGTGTGTGTGTGTGTGTGTGTGTGTGAGAGAGAGAGAGAGAGAGAGAGAGAGAGAGAGGGAGTGTATGTGTGTGTGTGTGATGCCTGAGCAGGTAATTTTCTTCATGCTGTCCTTCATGTCGCCACTAGAGGGCACACACTGTTTCTCGTTCATTGGTGGAAATGCTGATGTGACTGTTGGTGGCTGAGATAAGATAATGGGTAAAATCAGGTTCGGTTTAGTGAAAGCACCTCCCATACCATCAATCAGTCATCTCTTGGCAAAAGTATCATCCAGTTTAAAAGCAGATGTTAAGGGCTCAACAGGGATGCTAAAATCATTATTTTATTTTAACCACTAGAGGGAGACAGTGACAGTAGAAAGAGTTGGACATGAAATGATTATAATAGACCAAAAAAATCCCCTTTAGATTTGCGTGTTATAATTTCAGCTCCATGTTGTGTAGAGTGTGAGTTTAATGTGGGTTTATGTAATGACTACATAGATTACAATATGCCGTTCCCAGCGAGGGTTTTGTTCTGAAAAATTCTGTGTAGTTATAATCCACTGTCAACTACTACATACGCAGAAATAATCCGATAAATGGTAAATTCATAAATTAAAAAAAAAAAAAAAACATCTGTGGGAATCGGGAGGAAATGGAATGCAGCCCCTGTATTTTTGAATTTGAGAACATTTTAGAGATGAATTTGAATATTTCATGTTTTCGTTAAACGACAACAACAACAACAAACCAGTTCAGTAGTATCGTTAATATTAAATCCTTGAATCAGGCTAAAGGGAGTCCTTTTGCAGAATCTCCTTGTCTGATGTTTAACTTCAGGCACATTCAGAAAACAGGAGACAGGGTCAGGCACAATGAACTCTTGCTAAATGACCCGGTGCATTTACCATTTACCTGTGTCTGAACTGCACCAACTGCACTGCAAAAAAAAAAACAACAAAAAAAAACAGCAGATTGGACAGTAAAGGGAATACAGGTAGTCACTGACATTCTATTCCATTCTGAACAACTTACAAAATGCACAATTTCAGAAGCTTTTCAGTAGCTCTTTGGGATCAACACAAACAGGCGACATGTTTAAACTAGCTGACTTATTCGTTTTTCTTGTTGCTTCCGCCGCACAGGTTTCGAACATAAGAGAGAGTCCCGCCAAGGATGAGGCCAGAATAACGGCATCTATCTGACGTCGACACAGCAACAAACCTGCGGTGCTCTCTCTGCAACCGAGAGAGTGCCAAACCAAGTTAAACAACTGAGAAAGTGCCAAACCAAGTGAAACAACTGAGAAAGTGACGTACCAAGTTAAACAACCGAGAAAGTGCCAAACCAAGTTAAACAACTGAGAAAGTGATGTACAAAGTTAAACAACCGAGAAAGTGACGTACCAAGTTAAACAACTGAGAAAGTGACGAACCAAGTTAAACATGATTCATAGGGAACTGGCGGGAGGAAGCTTTGAGCTGAAATATGATTACTGACTGAAAACCACGCCCTTTCTCCGTAAAACAATTTCCACTTTCAGATTGTCAGACATGTTACTGACAATTGACCCCAGACATGCACGTCACTGTTACGTTTAATACTGTACCCCAGACAGGCAAGTCACTGTTACGTTTAAATACTGTACCCCAGACAGGCACGTCACTGTTACGTTTAATACTGTACCCCAGACAGGCACGTCACTGTTACGTTTAAATACTGTACCCCAGACAGGCACGTCACTGTTACGTTTAATACTGTACCCCAGACAGGCACGTCACTGTTACGTGTAAAATTACGGAGACTCTTCTCATTGTGTCACTCGTGTCCGCGTCCAGGTCTATTAGGTGATATTTTTTCTTCCCGTTGAGAATAACTGATTTTTTTTTCTTTTTTTTAACTGTGGGATTTCTCTCAGCTTTGTGGTCAAGGTTGTTTGTGCAGATCCCATGATTAACAATGAAATGTTTGTAGTAGTAGTAGTTGTTGTTGTTGTTGTTTGGCTGTTTGTATTGAGGCCATACATTTATTTTATTTTTTTTAATAGTTTTTAAAAACTGTCTGTCAAAAGAAGCCCGGGTCACAAAATTACTGGAACGTTCTCTAAGACTCCTCGTTAAGTTTCTTTTGAATAAAGTCTGTATTAAGAGTCTTCCTGATGAAGTTCATCTCAGGTTCAAAGAGCTGTACTGTGGTCCTCCTGGTCTTTCCGTTTGATTGAACCATAAAAACGAGACAACGTACATGTTCCGTTCCTTCTTTGATTACCCCATCATCACAAGGAAAAGGCAAAGACATCAAGAGATACGACCGGACATGAATATTTAAGATGAACTGTACCTTTTATTACCATTAACAGAATAGGCCAAAGGTTATCACAGAAGTGAAATAAAAACTCTCTCAGACAAGTCAAACGCACGTGTCACCACACACGGCGAGGGGGGCAGACAGCAGACGGAAACAGGGGGATGAGTGCCTAACCAATTTGACCAACTCCACATACGATGTAACTAGGGCTGC
>NC_044501.1:2041658-2044158 GCF_902362185.1 Chanos chanos | reverse complement strand
GAGACAGAGACAGAGACAGAGACAGAGACAGAGGTAGAGATAGAGACAGAGACAGAGACAGAGACAGAGACAGAGATAGAGACAGAGACAGAGACAGAGACAGAGGTAGAGATAGAGACAGAGACAGAGACAGAGACAGAGATAGAGACAGAGGTAGAGACAGAGACAGAGACAGAGGTAGAGACAGAGACAGAGATAGAGACAGAGACAGAGACAGAGATAGAGATAGAGACAGAGACAGAGACAGAGATAGAGACAGAGGTAGAGATAGAGACAGAGATAGAGACAGAGACAGAGGTAGAGATAGAGACAGAGACAGAGACAGAGACAGAGATAGAGACAGAGGTAGAGACAGAGACAGAGACAGAGGTAGAGACAGAGACAGAGATAGAGACAGAGATAGAGATAGAGACAGAGACAGAGACAGAGATAGAGACAGAGGTAGAGATAGAGACAGAGATAGAGACAGAGACAGAGGTAGAGACAGAGACAGAGACAGAGACAGAGACAGAGACAGAGATAGAGATAGAGATAGAGACAGAGACAGAGACAGAGACAGAGACAGAAACAGAGGTAGAGATAGAGACAGAGACAGAGACAGAGACAGAGATAGAGATAGAGATAGAGACAGAGACAGAGACAGAGATAGAGATAGAGACAGAGACAGAGACAGAGACAGAGGTAGAGATAGAGACAGAGACAGAGACAGAGGTAGAGATAGAGACAGAGACAGAGATAGAGACAGAGACAGAGACAGAGACGGAGACGGAGACAGAGATAGAGACAGAGACAGAGACAGAGACAGAGACAGAGATAAAGACAGAGATAGAGACAGAGGTAGAGATAGAGACAGAGACAGAGACAGAGGTAGAGATAGAGACAGAGACAGAGATAGAGACAGAGACAGAGACAGAGACAGAGACGGAGACAGAGACAGAGATAGAGATAGAGACAGAGACAGAGACAGAGACAGAGACAGAGATAAAGACAGAGATAGAGACAGAGATAGAGACAGAGGTAGAGGTAGAGACAGAGATAGAGACAGAGGTAGAGACAGAGACAGAGACAGAGATAGAGATAGAGACAGAGATAGAGACAGAGACAGAGATAGAGACAGAGACAGAGACAGAGACAGAGATAGAGATAGAGATAGAGACAGAGACAGAGACAGAGACAGAGATAGAGACAGAGACAGAGACAGAGACAGAGACAGAGATAGAGACAGAGACAGAGACAGAGACAGAGATAGAGACAGAGGTAGAGACAGAGACAGAGACAGAGACAGAGGTAGAGGTAGAGACAGAGACAGAGATAGAGACAGAGACAGAGACAGAGACAGAGACAGAGATAGAAATAGAGACAGAGACAGAGACAGAGACAGAGATGTAAATGCTCTCCGGCCCGTGATGTCAGTGAAACGGTGGAATGTTTGACTGTGAAATGTCTGAAAGTGGACACAGTTGGAGACTGGGCTGCTGTGTAGGGACCATGTGAAATAATCAGTTGTGCGTGGTAGCTGCCCTGTGAAATGCTCAGATGCTTCAATCTGATTGGCTATTGCCTCATTAATTATGTAACTTTCAGGATTGTGACTGGCTGTTCTCCCTGTGCTATGCTCTGACTGGCTTTGCCTCTGTTGCTAGGTGCTTTTATTGGATGTTTTCTTTCTGTCAGATGACCTGTTTTGTGTTTGTATTAACAGTAGTTTAGAAAGGTTAACCATATGACTTAAAAGGATTTAGCCTCTGCTTTTCCCTTATCCTGGTCTTGTATATAACTCACCAGATATTCTCATTGGTCGTTTCCCTAAATCTTGGTCATCTGATAGGCTATTCTCCTGTCGTCAAGGTGATTTGGTTGAATATTTTCCTAGACGTCTAAAGATGAGATTGGTTACTCTCTTGTCATTACTACATTCTGTTTCTATGGCAACGCCAGAGACTGCTTCCCTGTGACTCTGTGCTCTGATTGGTTATGGCTAGTTTATGTGATAGGCTGTCTTACCACAAACCTCATGTTCAGTTGGGGTTCTTCCCCTATTGGTTATCATCCTACCATCCAGGAATCTGACTCTTTGTCTGTCACTCCACATCCTGATTGGTTTATGACACCTCCCTGGTGTCTCCGGGCGACCTAACCGGACTTTTTTTCGGCTCACAGGTGAACCCGTACACCCTGCGTTTCGAGGGCACATGGCAGACGAATTTCGAGAAGCGCCTGGCGTCGGACGCGTTTGTGGCGTGTGGGGTGCTGTACGCGGTGCGGTCCGTGTACCAGGATGACGACAGCGAAGCAGGAGGGGACCTCATCCTGTACGCCTACGACACCCGACGTGGGCGGGAAGAGCCCGTCCGAATCCCTTTCCCAAACCCTTACCAGCACATCTCCTCCATCAGCTACAACCCCAGAGACAACCAGCTTTACGTGTGGAACAACTACAACGTGCTCCGCTACCCACTGGAGTTCACACCACCACAACCCACTACTGGTAACACAGACA
>NC_044501.1:2034158-2036658 GCF_902362185.1 Chanos chanos | reverse complement strand
CCAGACAAAAGTCAGGTACGGGGACCTGCCAGACAAAAGTCAGGTATGGGGACCTGCCAGACAAAAGTCAGGTACGGGGACCAGCCAGACAAAAGTCAGGTATGGGGACTAGTCAGACAAAAGTCAGGTATGGGGAACTGCCAGACAAAAGTCAGGTACGGGGACTAGCCAGACAAAAGTCAGGTATGGGGACCAGCCAGACAAAAGTCAGGTATGGGGACCAGTCAGACAAAAGTCAGGTACGGGGACCAGCCAGACAAAAGTCAGGTATGGGGACCAGCCAGACAAAAGTCAGGTATGGGGACCAGCCAGACAAAAGTCAGGTACGGGGACCTGCCAGACAAAAGTCAGGTATGGGGACCTGCCAGACAAAAGTCAGGTACGGGGACCAGCCAGACAAAAGTCAGGTATGGGGACTAGTCAGACAAAAGTCAGGTATGGGGAACTGCCAGACAAAAGTCAGGTACGGGGACTAGCCAGACAAAAGTCAGGTATGGGGACCAGCCAGACAAAAGTCAGGTATGGGGACCAGCCAGACAAAAGTCAGGTACGGGGACCAGTCAGACAAAAGTCAGGTATGGGGACCAGCCAGACAAAAGTCAGGTATGGGGACCAGCCAGACAAAAGTCAGGTACGGGGACCTGCCAGACAAAAGTCAGGTATGGGGACCTGCCAGACAAAAGTCAGGTACGGGGACCAGCCAGACAAAAGTCAGGTATGGGGACTAGTCAGACAAAAGTCAGGTATGGGGAACTGCCAGACAAAAGTCAGGTACGGGGACTAGCCAGACAAAAGTCAGGTATGGGGACCAGCCAGACAAAAGTCAGGTATGGGGACCAGCCAGACAAAAGTCAGGTACGGGGACCAGTCAGACAAAAGTCAGGTATGGGGACCAGCCAGACAAAAGTCAGGTACGGGGACCAGTCAGACAAAAGTCAGGTATGGGGACTAGCCAGACAAAAGTCAGGTACGGGGACCAGCCAGACAAAAGTCAGGTATGGGGACCTGCCAGACAAAAGTCAGGTACGGGGACTAGTCAGACAAAAGTCAGGTACGGGGACCAGCCAGACAAAAGTCAGGTACGGGGAACTGCCAGACAAAAGTCAGGTACGGGGACCAGCCAGACAAAAGTCAGGTATGGGGACTAGTGTGTTAATTTCCCCCATTTAAAAAATAGTCGAAAGTCGTTTCATTTTTTGCACTTTATTGAAAAGTGATTGCTGTATTTGGTTGTCGCCCCCACCGAGTCAGCGCAAAGCAGGCAGCAGGCTTAGTTCAGTGGAGGGAAAAAATAAGATAAAATTAAATTAAATTAAACTAAATTAAAAAGGCAAAAAAGAGTTCATGTATTACTGTTATGTAATTGCTGCAATTCACATCTCCCCTAGCGTAGTGCAGTAACGTTAACACATAAAGAAACGCGAACACAGCATCCCTGGAATTGAAGATGATTCCCTTCAGCTGAAGGATGTTTGTCTATATGTCTTAATTGTAAATAGCTTCCAGTGCAAAACAGAATCTTTCGATTTATAAAGCAGTGTCCCCCAGGGGGTGGTGGTGGTGGTGTTCAGACAGGTCATAAAACTGAGTTTCGTTAAAAATAAAAGTAAAAAAAAAAAAGCGCGAGAGAGAGAAAGATAAACCACGCCCTCCTCCGGTCTACTATCCGAATACAGATACAGAGACAGATACAGAAACAGAGACAGATACAGGTACAGGTACAGATACAGATACAGATACAGGTACAGGTACAGGTACAGATACAGGTACAGGTACAGGTACAGATACAGGTGCAGGTACAGGTACAGATACAGGTACAGGTACAGGTACAGGTACAGATACAGATACAGGTACAGATACAGGTACAGGTACAGGTACAGATACAGATACAGGTACAGGTACAGATACAGATACAGATACAGGTACAGATACAGGTACAGGTACAGGTACAGATACAGATACAGGTACAGGTACAGATACAGATACAGGTACAGATACAGGTACAGGTACAGGTACAGGTACAGATACAGATACAGGTACAGATACAGGTACAGATACAGGTACAGGTACAGATACAGATACAGGTACAGATACAGGTACAGATACAGGTACAGATACAGATACAGGTACAGGTACAGGTACAGGTACAGATACAGGTACAGGTACAGGTACAGATACAGGTACAGATACAGGTACAGGTACAGGTACAGGTACAGGTACAGGTACAGATACAGGTACAGGTACAGGTACAGGTACAGGTACAGATACAGGTACAGGTACAGGTACAGATACAGGTACAGGTACAGATACAGGTACAGGTGCAGGTGCAGGTACAGATACAGGTACTGGTACAGATACAGATACAGAAACAGATAAGGATGTCTGTACACCTCTAGTACACGTGTTCAGTAAACCACTACAGCAGTCTGCTGAGTGAGAACTGATATTCAGCATGTTCAGAACAGTCATTTAATGAAGTCTACATACTATACCACAGTAC
>NC_044501.1:2019158-2021658 GCF_902362185.1 Chanos chanos | reverse complement strand
GAAACCAGACAGGCTGTAAAGCAGGTGTGTGAGAATCAGTCAGTTTTACTTTTAAACATGTGGATAAATATTAAAATACCTGGACAGAGCAGACACAGCCATTGTAGCCTTCGCTCCTGTCTGCTACTGTACATGCGTGTTAAATTGAACCATTAAAGCGTTAGCAGAAGTGATGGTTCAAGCTAATTGTTGGTTGTTAGAAAAGAACTCAGAGTTACGAGAAATAAAGTCAGAATTGCAAAAAGAAAAAAAAGTGAGAATTGCAAGAAATAAAGTTGCAATTTAGTCACAACTCACACGCTATAAGTCTTACACAGATTTAGTCAGAGGTCACATTCTGTAAGTCTTACATAGATTTAGTCAGAGGTCACATTCTGTAAGTCTTACATAGATTTAGTCAGAGGTCACATTTTGTAAGTTTTACATAGATTTAGTCAGAAGTCTCATTCTGTAAGTCTTACATAGATTTAGTCAGAAGTCACACACTGTAAGTCTTACATAGATTTAGTCAGAAGTCACATTCTGTAAATCCTGCAGAGACATAATCTCAACACATGCACTGTAAATCCCAGAGAGTGAACTCATGGCGCTCAATTAAGTCATTAGTCTCAGCGCTCAACTCGAGAGCCACAAATCTTAGTTAAAAAGTCATCAGCCTTAGTACTCAAGTCATATGTCTTTATATATTATAGTTCTCAAGTCAAAGGCCTTAATAAGTCATATGTCTTTATATATTATAGTTCTCAAGTCAAAGGCCTTAACAAGTCATATGTCTTTATATATTATAGTTCTCAAGTCAAAGGCCTTAACAAGTCATATGTCTTGATATATTATAGTTCTCAAGTCAAAGGCCTCAATAAGTCATATGTCTTGATAAATTACAGTTCTCAAGTCAAAGGCCTTAATAAGTCATATGTCTTGATAAATTACAGTTCTCAAGTCAAAGGCCTTAATAAGTCATATGCCTTGATATATTATAGTTCTCAAGTCAAAGGCCTCAATAAGTCATATGTCTTTAAAAATTTCAGTTCTCAAGTCAGTGGCCTTAATAAGTCATATGTCTCAGCTCATACCCTGTGTTTACAGCCTAAATTTACAAACCATGTCCTAATGTATCAGTCCTCAGACTAAATTTAAAAATCATGTCCTAATTTATCACTCCTCGGGCTTGACAGGCCAAACTGCTCATGGTACCTACAGAAAAGTCTTATAAAACAACTGCATGTTAAAAATCATGTTACGTGCATGTTAAATATCAGATTACAAGCATGTTAAATATCAGATTACTTCATGTTAAAAAATCAGATTAGTGCGTGTTAAAAACTAGATTACAAGAATGTTAAATATCAGATTACTGCATGTTAAAAATCAGATCACATGCATGTTCTCCAGATCATGCCGTGATTGTTCAAACATTCAGCGTTTATTACACGTGCTGGTTTTGCTGTATGGTGTTTGTGCCATTATAACTCTGATCTGTAAACTGTGGAGAAGAGTTGTCCCTAAATAAATACTGAAGTAAAACGTACTGTACGTTCAGTAATATGTTGTTATTGTGTAATCAAATGGATTTTCTCTTAGCTGGATGTGATCATTGTGTGATCAACACAGTACCTGTGCTCTGGGCTCTTCTGTCCACAGCTCGACCTGGTTGTCTTGGTGATAACGGTTCATAGAATGATCCGGCACTCCACCGTGCTCAAGCCAGACTCCAGCCGCTTCGACAACATCAAGTAAGAGCCCCAGGGTTCCCTCTCAGAGCAGAGACAAACACATAGAGGTGTAAGAGGAGAAACAGTGTGAATAAAGAAAAGAGAAGAGGGTTTATTAAAGCAAGGTGGAAACACAGCAATCATAAGAGGTTCTCTTACCTACAGCAGCAATAATGACTTTCCCAAAGCAAAGAATGTACCCCTCTCATCTCTCCTCACCCTGTTCCTGTCTAGCTCTCTCTCTCTCTCTTTCCGTCTCTCTCTCCCTCTATCTCTTTCCCTCTCTCTCTCTCTCTCTCTCTCTCTCCCTCTCTCTCTCTCTCTTTCCGGCTCTCCTTCGCTCTCTCTCTCTCTCTCTCTCTCTCTCTCTTTCCATCTCTCTTTCCCTCTCTCTCTCTCTCTCTCTCTCTCCCTCTCTCTCTCTCTCTCTCTCTTTCCATCTCTCTTTCCCTCTCTCTCTCTCTCTCTCTCTCTTTCCGTCTCTCTCTCCCTCTCTCTCTCTCTCTCTCTCTCCCTCTCTCTCTCTCTCTCTCTCCATCTCTCTTTCCCTCTCTCTCTCTCCCTCTCTCTCTCTCTCTCTCTCTCTCTCTCTCTCTCTCTCGCTCTGTCTCTCTCTGTCATTTGTACTCTGTCATACTGTAGAGCAGATAGATTAGAATTAGAGTCAGGGGACAGATTGAAACAGATAAGTTGAAACAGATTAATTAATTAATTTATTTTTTAATTATTTTTAATCAGTTCTCTCTCTCTCTCTCTCTCTCTCTCTCTCTCTCTCTCTCTCTCTCTAT
>NC_044501.1:1989158-1996658 GCF_902362185.1 Chanos chanos | reverse complement strand
AGTGTGAGAGTAAACAGAAGCAAAATGCAAAGAGGAAGAGAGAGACTGTATGACACACCGCCAGCAGATCCAGCAGAAACTGGATCAGCAGCCTCAACGAACGTCCAAAAAAGACTTTGTACTAAACTTGTGTCAAAGTCATACACTTGAACTCACTCGCTAAGTGGACCGAAGTTATCCGAGTGGTCAGGTTTGTTGGAGCAGGGCCTTCCCCAAAAGGGCGCTGGAGGTCTCTGTACAAGCCCCCCATTGAGAAATGCACAGCAGAGTCAGTGTTGCACAAACGGGGGGAGATAAAAGAACATAGGAAAATAGGAGATTAAAAAAAAAAAAAAGACAGAGTGTATTAAAACAGTTAAAAGGTCACAGAAAAATAAAAGATTAAAAAGGTGGAGCGAATAAAGGAACAGAGAAAAAAAGAGGAGACATGGTTGCAAAAGTGAAGGTTTTGGTGCCTTTGTCCAGGCATTCACTTCCAGTGTGTGAGCAATTGGCAAAACCTGTGAGCACATCTGCTGCTACGAGGTGAAATACAGATTTCAAAAAGTTGGAAGGAAAAGTATCTAAGCAGCACCTGAAAGAATTAAGATTCTGTAGCTGTCAGGATTGGGGAGTTTGGCCGCCCTGCTGGTCACTCTGTGTATTGTTATGCCTTGTGCTTTTGTTTGTTTTGGTTTTGCCATGTGCTTCTGTTTGTCCCTGTGTACTCCTGACCCCGCCCCCCACCTGATCCCTATTATTACCTGGTTTGTTTCCTCCAATAGCCTGTCTTTGCTGTCGACTGTTCTGTGTATTTAAGTCCTGTGTCTGTACCTGTTCCTTGTCAGATTGTGACCTTTAGTTCTTTCTGTCAGTCTGTGTGCTTTGCTTTCTGTGAGTTGTAAGTTTGACCGTGGTGCCTGGACCTGTTTTTTGCCTAACGTTTTGAATTTGGTTGCCCTGTGGATACCAGGCTTTGACCTTGTTTGTACCCTGTTTCTAACCACTCTTTTGCCTTACGATTTGGATTTGCTTGCCCTCTGGATTTTTGGATTAAGACCTTGGACTGGACACTGTTTTGAGATTGCCACCTGATTTTTGAATAAAGAATTTTAACCTAATTCTACCCTGTGGGTCTGCGATTGGGTCTGGGTTTGCCAAAACCTCACAGTAGCGTTTTTTCCCAGCGTTTCATTGTCTGTCAGACTAAATTCTGACATCAAGTTGAGTTCCCCTGTCTTTGTTGCTGTTAATTCCAAATGTTGTTAGTAATTGAGAGGATAAAATCAGGCAGAACATATCAAAATCAGGCAGAACATATCAAATTTTCCTTTGAAAAAGGTGCAAACTTGTTGCGCTTATTAACAGAGGGAAGTTAAGATGCCAGCTGTGAAGGGGGATTAATTAACTTCTCAACAGTTGTGAACAGCACACAAGTATTGTGTATATTTCTATTGATGATGGTAGAGAAAAAAGACTGTCTTGCTTTGCATATTTCAGCAATATATGTGCAAAACATCTCTTTATGGATTTCATGGTGGATCTGGAGTTTGTATGTGTGCCATTGTCTTTCAGTCTTCCTACACTCTCTTCTCAGGAGCTTAACAGGTAAGTTCAAGTTTATATAGAGCCCAATATCACTGTTTACAGTCTCAAAGGGCTTTACAGGCCACAACAGTCAAATCAAAAGAGATGGCACCCCCTGACTCAATCCTCAGGGCGGGCAAGAAAAAACTCCCCAAAAACCCAAAAGGGAAATGGAAAAATGGGAGAAATCTTGAGAAGGACCACAGAGAGAGGAGACCCCTCCTTGGCCAGACAGGTGTGCAGTAGGTGCCGACCACGTGGGCAGTTACGATTGAAAGTAAATTGGGGCATGAGACTTTATTTCCATGCCGCTCTCTGTTTGTTGGTGACTGTCTTAACTTTGACTGGTGCAATGTCATCCATAATATTTACCGTTTTTGAATGAAAATTATTCAGCACGTCGTCTACAGACTTGAGGTCCTTGAAAGTGCCTGCTCAAATTGAGAACCTGTGTGATCGTTTATGACTCTTTTTTACAGTAATTGATCTGTTCTGAATGTGTGGGGACATTAGTCACATCAGGGAACACACAGAAAGGATCAGATAAGGCCAGATCCTTGATGATTGTAGAGATGTTTTGTGATGACCTAATGATGACTGTTAGCACTGAGGAGATACAGTCTGAGTCATGTGGCTACTCCCCCTCCTCCTCTGTCTGCTCTAGCAGCACTCATAAAAGTGATGTTTGGAGGAGCTGATTCAGTGAGGGTAGTACCATAAGGAGTTCCTTTGACTCTCTGATAGTTGGACAAGCTGCTGGTGGTAGAGAGGCGGGTTTGACTTGGGAGAAAGTGGGGAGTGAGGGTGGGGGTGGAGTAGGTGGTTTGGGTGCTGGGCCATTGGGAGAGGCAGGTTTGAGGTGGGAGAAAGTGGGGAGTGAGGGTAATGGTGGAGCAGGTGGTTTGGGTGCTGGACCCTTGGGAGGTGCAGGTTTGACTTGGGAGAAAGTGGGGAGTGAGGGTGCGGGTGGAGCAGGTGGTTTGGGTGCTGGGCTGTTAGGAGGGGCAGGTTTGACTTGGGAGAAAGTGGGGAGTGAGGGTAGTGGTGGAGCAGATGGTTTGGGTGCTGGGCCATTGGGAGGGGCAGGTTTGACTTGGGAGAAAGTGGGGAGTGAGGTTGGGGGTTGAGCAGGTGGTTTGGGTGCTGGGCCATTGGGAGGGGCAGGTTTGACTTGGGAGAAAGTGGGGAGTGAGGAGGGGGGTGGAGCATGTGGTTTGGGTGCTGGGCCGTTGGGAGAGGCAGGTTTGAGGTGGGAGAAAGTGGGGAGTGAGGGTGGGGGTGGAGCAGGTGGTTTGGGTGCTGGGCCGCTGGGATTGAGTCTCGGGCTAGAAAAAGACAGCCTGCCAATTGACAGCAGCCTCTCCATACTTTCAGAGAACGTCAGATAATGGGGTGGGGATGGTGAGGAGGAGTCAAGGAGACTGGGGTGGGATGTTGGTGTGTCTGTCACAGCATGGCTCTCCCTGAGTGGGTCAGACAATGGTGAGTCAGCATGGCCCTCCTGGTCAGATAGCCAGTCCTCAGGTTTGGGAGGTGATAATGACGGCATTCCAGTGGAGGTGGTTGGGCACACCACCTCTGTTTCAGCTTGCGGGGGCAGATGGTTTGGTTCCACAGAGTTCTTGTTGTTTTGTGTGTGTGTGTGTGTGTGTGTGTGTGTGTAGACAAAGCTCAAAGCACAGCAGAATTACTCCAGATGAATAAACAAACAGAAACACTAATGTCTTCCAGTCCACAGGACCGAGCAGAGAAGGGTGGGAGTCTTTAGTGTGACTCTTGGGGAAAAGAGAATCACACAGAACACAATCTCTTGCTCTCTTCCTCTCCCTCTCTGTCTCTCCCTCTCTGTCTCTCCCTCTCTGTCTCTCCCTCTCTGTCTGTGTTTGTGTGTGTGTGTGTCTCTCTCTCTGTCCTATGTCTCCCTCTCTCTCTTAGGTAATCTGTATGAACCATGTCTGCATTTCATGTATTTTACTGTGTATTTTTATTGTTTACTGTGTATTGTCTGTTTTATGTATTGTGTTTTTAGTTCCTTCCAGTCTTAAGCCTTTTAAACACGTGGCCGGGTGGTATTTTGTGTCTTTGTGCTACCTGTGCAGGCTTCCAGTAAACCCTAACTGTCTTACTGCATGAACTGAAAAAATAAAAGTCAGACTGTGACTGAAAAAGAGAGAGGGGAGAAAGGAAGAATAACAAGGAGCGGGAAGGCCGAACAATGCTCCACCAAGTCTCCGGACAAAGAGATTAAAAAACATGTTTATTTGCCATGCACACAACACCCTCTCCATGGCCTAAGGGTTTTTCTGGAGAACTGTGGTTGTCGTGGCAACCAAAGAATTCCACTATTAAACACTGGTCAGTTGACAGCCCCACACACGGGCTTGTTTTTATTAAAGATGATACAGTTTTTCTGTGAATTACAGTGCTAGGCTGATCGTTTCTGGTACATATTTCTACTCCAGCAGGTAGACTTCATTAGAGTATTGTTTAGCTGCTGTCATTTGCTGTTGTCGTATCAGTTATGAGCTGGTGTTATTTCGAGTCAAATGTAGTGCATATGAACATACTAGAAAGGTATGGTTAAGGGCAGAGAAAGAACCTAAAAAGTGACTGTATATTTTGCCTGAATGCTTATATCACCTTAACTGACAAATGAATTAAACTGTTGCAAAAAAAAACCCAAAACAAACAAACAAACTCTTTGCTGAAAATAAAATACAGTGTGTGTTTTTGATAATATGTAACATGTATGATATTTTTACAGAAAGTTATTTACCCTCAAGCAGGCAGATTAATCCCGGTCCTGGTAACAGTCGTCTCTTGGAGAGGGTGCTTGGACCAGAGCGTGGGCAGCCCTCGGTGCCGGAGACTCTCGCCGAAGTCCCCGTTGCATTGTCGAGTGGCGGTGACGGAGTCCTAAAATCCGACGGAGGCGTGACCGTCTCTGACACATTGTCTTTTTCTGCATTGTCGAGACAATGCTCCCCACAAAATATTGTCAGTACCTCCTTTATCCAAAGTTTATGCCCTAAGTTTAGGCTTGCATTGTGGATTCTGAGTTGGAGGTGCCGTGTTTGTCTCTCTCTGAATCTCCCTCACCGCAGAGAACGCCGCACTCACCATGCTCAGTTTCAGGCTTCACAAGGACATCCCCTGGCTGCTCATGGAAGATCCTCCTCCAATTCATTTTGCAGCCGGCCCAGATTTTTATGCCATACTCAGCTGGTCCCCTTGGCATCTATTGCCTGAAGGGGGCATCTCCCATGGAAAGGAACCAAGCATTCGTCACATAGATACCTGGGTTACAGAGAAGGGGCAATGGCTTGACCCACCTGTCCCATAGGTCCCTTATCGCTGCAACTTTGTTGTGGCCATGCTGATGTGAAGCCTTGTCTTTCTTCTGTTATCAAACCAAATGGTCCTGGAGACCTCTGGGTTTGAGAGACCACGGGAGGATGAGCCTACACAGAATCACTATTATCAGAGGATTCGTTCCAATCAGGGTCCTCAGTGACCTCGCTGACGCCGTAACATCGCCTAGCGGCCGTTTCAACCGGCACCGATAGCAGCACCGGTTCAGAAATGACGTTGGGGTTACGTTTGCGTGTACTTTTCCATGCTTACCCCCACCCTTATGATATCACTGGCCCTTGTGGAATGCCAGGGGGATTGCAGACTCTTGAAGTTCTCCCGAAGTAAAATTGGGGGTGGGGGGGGGGGGGGGGGGGCGCAAGACTCAGCAGTGTTGTGCTCGTAGTGATAGTAACACTCACAGTGCATGTGTCTGTGTGAGTCTGGGTGTGTGGGTGTGCACGTGCACGTGTACCGACATAGTTATGGTGTGGGAGAGAAAATGAGATAAAGGAGAAGGAGACTATACTACTAACAGAAACTTGTATTAATAATGTTAATTCACTCACTGTGTCGTAAGTGTCAGTGAAAACAGCAGTGGAGGCAAAAAGTGATGAACCTTAATGTTTTGTGCTTGGTGTCAAATTGACCCCAAACAACACATTCCAGGCCACAGGACAGGCAAAATATACCATTACATGAAAACTAATATTAATCAGTATATCCCACCAATGTAAGAACAGTCATGAAATATCAGCTGTGAAAACCCCCCCCCAAAAAACATGTTTAGCACGTTTTTACTGACTTTAAAAACTGAATGGGGTCAGAATGACACCAAACAGTACAGAAGGGTTTTAAATAAGGAGCTCAGTCATGAAAACTCTCTAAGCTTGGCAGAAAATTGTTTAAGTGTTTGTTTAGATTTTTTCCTTTTTCTTTCTCTTTTTTTTCCTTTCTTTCTTTCTTTCTTTCTTTTATATATATATATCGAATTTTTATATATATATATATATATATATATATATATCGAGGCAAAACGGTGATTCTTTAAATGCAAATTACAACAAAACTCCTGTATTTAGTTGCTTCAGCATTGAAAATTATTAGGAATATTAATAATAGCAATAGTGTGGTGTTAGTGCCAGTAGGAGTCCTTGTGCTGGTGGTACTGGTGCTTAGATGTTTTAGTGGTTTGTAGTGAAGTGTTGATGGTGACAACTGTAGCAGTAGTAATGAAAGTTGAGGCATTCTTAGCAGTAGCCGTGATATTAGCGTTAATTGCCTTAACAGCAGTACCATTGGTAGTGATAACAGTAGTCTACATTGTAGTCTGTCGATTCTACATTGTGCATTATTTGTATAGGTAGCATTGAGTAAGATGAGAATCATGAGAACAGTAATAATAGTTGTAGTAGTGGCATAGTGATAACTGTAATAATAGTAGTTTGCAGTAGTAGCATGGTGATAACTTTAATAATAGTCGTTTGCAGTAGTGGCATAGTGTTAACTGTAATAATAGTTGTTCTATAGCTGCAGTAGTCATCATTGTAGTGGTAATTGAATGCTCAATCAGTGAAAGTTCATGTTAGTTATGCCTGATTTTCCCTCTCTCTGTTTTTGCCTTGACTTTTGCTATGAGTATATTAGTACAAATGTTTTTTCATACTAATAGATGTAATTACCTTACGTAGCCACAAGGTGTGCAGTTTCCGTCAAAGTTCGAGTGTGTTAAGTCTGTATGTGGAGAACTTGGATTCCTACCAACATTTGTGGGACCTGCTCATGATCACTGGAGAAAAAAAAAGATGACGTCACACACACACACACACACACACACACACACACACAAAAGACAAACTTCACTTCCTTTCACTCAGAATCAGCATTGTTCAGCAACAGGAAATGGGATGGCATTTATGTAGCCTGTGAGTTACACACACAACAAATGATTCAGATTAACCTTCATTATCAGGCTCACAGAGCAGAACAGACAGCAAGCCTTATACGTGTTCCTAATATGTGTATTATAGCAACTATGGTGAAACAAAGGTCATTTCCTCAAGTAATTGCTTTTGTGAGCTTTCTTTGCCAAGGTGATAGTAAATTTAAAAAGAAAAAAAAATGATAAGATACATGTAGAATGTATAATGTACTATGTAATATAATAAATAATAATATATAATACAGGTAGTGAGCCTTCATACACAGAACACGTCTGCTCATTGTCTCTGAGCCTCACATCAGGTGGAAAATACCCAAAATTCTCTTGTGTCCAATTCCAAGTCGGATACAAAAAGAAAACATTTATATGCAGGGAAATATGATCCAGTCCAAAAAAAAAAAAAAGCACACACACACAGGAAATGGAAGATATTCATGACCTTTCTTACTAATCAGGGAGCGGTTCCTGCTGTCGTCTAAAATCAGTTCCTTTCTTGAGTCTCCCAGGTGTTCTTCTTCGTTTCTTCTTCGTCTGGAATCTCACTGATTAATTATTCCCATAAACAGCAGATTCCCAGTCCCGATAACTGCTCTCTCCTCTTACCAAACACACACACACACGCACACACACACACACACCCA
>NC_044501.1:1966658-1976658 GCF_902362185.1 Chanos chanos | reverse complement strand
AGAGAGAGAAATGTCATTTCAGGAGAGAGACTGTAGAATATTCTCATACTGAAAGCTCCATGTTAACTTTTCTCCTCCACGGGATAACCTTACTATGACTTGGCAGTGATTCCGTGCTACGCATCTCAAGCTATGGAACTCCTCATTTTAATAGGTAACGGAATTTTTTTTGATGGAAATGCCCGGAAACGCTACAGAGCGACAGTGACAGTGGTTCAGTAGGGAGTGCTGTATCGCACTCACTTCAGTCGCTTTCCACTACCCGTCTACTCTATTTGCGCAATAGTGAAAGAAGTGGAAAGTTCACGCTTTTTGGTTCTCTCTGTCTCTCTCTCTCTCTCGCTCGCTCGTTCTCGTGCGCGCGTTCATTCCACATGTCAAGTCTCGACTCGCGCATTATGTGATGACCTGTGGACAAGCGTGGGAGGGGGAAGGAGGCGAGGGAAACCCGCTGGTACCTCCTTCCTCTCTCTCTTTCCTTCTCGGGGTTGACATAAAAAGGCTACTTAAAAATCCCTCACTCAAAAATCAGAAGAGTTGAAGACACAGCATCCACACGGTCGATGAATTTGGGATCCGCAGTTGTACAATCGGACTTCAGATCACTTGTGTTAACTGAAGGCTACCTGTGCTTACTCGTCTGGATATCTGTAAATTATACTTAATTTGCTCCATCTACTGAGAGATGTCATCAACAGATGTGGAAAGTCTACAGCCGACCACCCGTACCCGAAGCGGGTGTATGGATAGATTTTTGCTTGCTTCTGTTATCACACTCTTCGTTATGGTGGTTGGTACGGCGGGAGCGGCGTTAGTGCTGCTCAGAAACCTGCGCGAGGACTTGTCAAACGCACGCTCAGCTCAGCCCATGGAGAAAGACGGAACACATGCGGGGTTTATAACCGGTGACTCCTCGTACAAGGTTGGTTTTCTTAAATATACAGACCTGAAAGTGTTTTGAAAATAAAAGACAAGGAGACAAGAAAAATACAGCCTGGTTCTCCGGAGTAAGGTGTAATGGTTTTGTGAGGTGTGCAGTGGCCATCTGAGACAGAAAACTCGCTTGACATATTTGTTTTTGGAGGTAGCATGTGCTCTCTTTCATAAAAACAGACTGTTAAATGTATCCGTTAAACCTGTTAATATAGACCACTGTCCTCTTTGTGAGCCTTTATGCAAATTGTTTAAAAAAAACCAAACCAAAAAAAAAAAAAAAAACTTGCCACGGTCTCATCCCCCCTTTCCTCTCGTCTTCTCTCTCTCAGATGCAGAATTTTGCATATCTGCGAGCGACCCAGAGTAAGTAACTTCCACTCGCTTTCCTTCCTCATATGTTTTATATGTCGATTCATTAGTCAGATTATATAAACACGTTAAATCGAATCCTGATCAGAACACTAAGCGGAGAGGTAAATAATTGATAGTGTTTGTCTTTGGTTGACAATAAATAACAGCTATCAACAAATTTTGCTAGTAAGCGCTGTTTCCTAAGTTACAGTCTTTGCATTTCCAAGATACATGTCTTTGGATTTCTAGACTTTGTAAATATCAGCTCACTTGACTCACCTATTGCTCTCTGTTTCCCTCTGCAGGTGAGTTGAGGAATGGCACTGTGACCTGGGAGGGAGTTCAGTATGGCACGGGCGTCACAGTGGGTGCTAGCTACACATTTAACGACAACCAGCATGCTCTAAAAACAGACAAGGAGGGGACGTACTTCCTCTATGTCAACCTGGACCTGAGCTGCACCTTCCAGTGCACAGCAGGGGACTTACACATCCGCTTTTACAGTTACCTCAAAGACCAAGAGGTAGAACAGCTGTCGTGCCTCATCAAACTACCCGGGGGACCTGTCTCCACGCATCACACCAAGAAGTGCTGGGGTGTGCTCCCTCACCTGGAGAAAGACAGCCGGCTTCTGGCCAAAATGGAAATACCCAAAACAGGCCTGGAGAACTGGAAGCTGGAGATGAATACGTCAGGTTACGGAATCTTCCTTGTAGATGGTGCTGGGTTGAGTGAGAAGTGAAGGCAGATCATGGAAGAAAAAAAAAGAAGAAGAGGAAAAAAAAAAAAAAAGAAAAACAGTTCTACTCAATTGAATGTGTTAGCAAGCGTTTGACCTTTGCACTTTTGATCCAATCGGGAGAAAGACATTTTGTTCCCATGGCGATGGTCCATGACTTATGAGCCAAGCTCGTTGAAGCACTATTTATACATATATATATATTTTTTTTCTTACATATTTATACTACATTCACAACTGTATATATTTATATATATATAAATATATTTATATTTTTGTTTTATTAGTGTGTGTATATGGAAAAAATGGAGAGACATGTGTTAATGTTTTACTGTAAAACCGTCACTGTTGACATCTTTTATATGTATATTCGTAGGGATCACTACAAGGTGGGGAGAGTGTGAGATACTGTGGAAAAGATTAGCCCGGGTTTTAGCTGTTAGCACTGTCCTGGTGAACACTCTGAAGAGAAGATGCTTTTGGAGGAAGAGCACTCTCCTAGTCTCTGGATTAGCTGACCTCTCTTTGCAAAATAAAAGTCAGGAATTGGACTTTTTTTTATGTCCAGCCCTCCTGCTTACCTCAGCTTTGAGTTTAGTTATCGGTTTAGGTGAGTGTTCTACGAAGGCTAGCTCAGTGAGGTCAGTTTTACTCTGGCTATCAGTCTCTCTACCCATCCCCAGGAGTATTATTAGTACATTATAGGGGCAGTGCTGGGGTGAATGGAGTGTGTGTGTGTGTGTGTGTGTGTGTTTGCAGAGGTGACATACAGTCATTATTGTGGGAGTTAAAGAAATGAAGAGAAAAACTATAAAGCTGTGGTAATGAACAAGCTTTCCTCACTCAATCTCAGATGAATGTAAATCCTTCGTGTTCAACTACTCAATAAAACAGTGTTATTCATTCTGTGGTCTTAAATATGTGTGTGTGTGTGTGTGTGCGCGCGCGTGCATGTATGTGTATCTGTGTGTGTGTGTGTGTGTGTGTGTGCGCGCACGTGCGTGTGTGTGTATCTGTGTGTGTGTGTGTGTATCTGTGTGTGTGTGTGTGCACGCGCGTGCATGTGTGTGTGTGCGTGTGTGTGTGTGTGCATGTATGTGTGTATGTGTGTGTGTGTGTGTGTGTGTGCGCGCGCGTGTGTGCATGTTTGGGGAGGTCACATATAGTCAGTGTTGTGGGAGTTAGAGAAATGATCAGAAAAAGGTGTGTGTGAGTATACACGTGTGTGTAGGTGCATACCTCCACTTCACTTTGATTCAAAAGAAAGAGTGCATTGTCTTGATGGGTTTTTTTTGGGTCATGCCTGGTTAACGGATAGGTCTGCATCGGCTGTCAATTCCAGTCTAAATTCCAGTGATAGAATGAAATGAATCATTGGATTCTCGGCTCCCGCTGAATGGTGAGCAGTGAGATGTACCCGTGGAGAGGAGAGCGGAAGGTTCCGGAGGGGAGGGGAAAACTTGTGCTGCATTCAGGTCAGAGAAGCATCATTTACTGTCAGCATGGCAAATGCGGTTTCACTGGCAACCATAACATACAGCACAACGGATATACAAACAAGTAAACAACTAAACACTCATCCCCTTTCTCTCGCTCTCTCTCTCTTTTTTCTTTTTCTCTGTTTCTGTCTCACTTGCTTTCTCTGTTTCTCTCTCTGATTCTGCACACACATGCACATGTACACACCCATATGTATGTATGTATGTATATATATGTGTGTGTATGTATATATATGTGTGTGTGTGTGTGTGTGTGTGAGACAGACAGACAGACAGAGAGAGAGCGAGAGACAGTCAGACAGACGGACAAAGAGAGAGAGAGAGAGAGAGAGAGAGAGGGAGAGAGACAGACAGACAGAGAGAGAGGGAGAGAGAGAGAGAGAGAGAGAGTGACAGTCAGACAGACAGACAGAGAGAGAGGGAGAGAGAGAGAGAGAGAGAGAGACAGTCAGACAGACAGATAGAGAGAGAGAGAGAGAGAGAGAGAGGGAGGAAGAAGAAGTATGAATGTGCGTGTGAGAAGAAAAAAAGAGAAAAATGTATAAATGTTTCCAACACATCTTTCTATTTCACTCCTCTATCTCTCTCTCTCTCTCTCTCTCTGTCTCTGTCTCTCTCTCTCTCTCTCTCTCTCTCTGTCTCTCTCTCTGTCTGTTTCTCTCTCTCTCTCTCTCTCTCTCTCTCTGTCTCTGTCTCTCTCTCTGTCTGTTTCTCTCGCTCTCTCTCTCTCTCTCTCTCTCTCTCTGTCTGTTTCTCTCTCTCTCGCTCTCTCTCTCTCTCTCTCTCTCTCTCTCTCTCACTCCCCCCTCCTCTCTCCTCGTCTGTTTGATTCTCTCTCTCTCTGGTTTGAGGGCTACACAGAAACTGCTGATGCAGTGTGGTTTCTGTATAAAACTTTCAGCGAGGCAAGGAAACTGAAAAAAAAAGAAAAGAAAAAGTTCTGAGGGGCAGAAAAGGTGTGAAAAAGAGAGTGTGAGAAGGAGAGAGAGAATAATATTGAAGAAAGATAGAGAATAGTGATGATTCACTCCGAGACGAGAAACCTCTAAAGCTGAGCTTCCAGTTGTGTGGTTTGCATGTGGGTGTTTGTGCACAGATGTTTGTGTGTGTGTCTGTGTGTGAGTGTGTGTGTCTGTGTGTGAGTGTGTGTGTGTGTTTGTGTGTCAAAAGACAAAAATTGCGCAAAGTGATCTTCAGATAACTCTATTTGTAAATGTAATTGTAAATGTAATTGCAATTGTAGTGAAAGACATGAACGGCTATTACTCTCCCATAGAAGTGATGAGGGACGGTGACGCCAGTCAAATAAAGCCACGCTGTGAGTATGGGGCTCGGAGCCGTATACACGCCTAGTTTTCAGTGTTAGACAGAAAAGCCAGACTGAACAGAGAAGTTTTATATCTTCAAAAGCTTTCTGACACAAGCCATAACCAATCTCTGAATGCTGATCTGGGGCAACAAAAGCCCAGTTTATACCTGACTGGCACAGCAAGTCCACCGATCCCGATATCCCTCAGAGTGAATGGCAAACTCAGAGAGAGAGCCCAGTTTATACCTGACTGGCACAGCAAGTTCACCGATCCTGATATCCCTCAGAGTGAATGGCAAACTCAGAGAGAGAGCCCAGTTTATACCTGACTGGCAGAGCAAGTCCACCGATCCCGATACCCCTCAGAGTGAATGGCAAACTCAGAGAGAGAGCCCAGTTTATACCTGACTGGCAGAGCAAGTCCACCGATCCCGATATCCCTCAGAGTGAATGGCAAACTCAGAGAGAGAGCCCAGTTTATACGCTCACAGCAAACAGAGGGACCTTTCAGTCAAATTCTATTCACAGCTAAACATCTCTGATGCAATTCGTCAATGATAACTCATAATTAATTAGAGACGCCCCTTCCGACAGAGGAGACGCCCCTTCTGATGCAGAGGAGACGCCCGTTCTGATGCAGAGGAGACGCCCGTTCTGATGCAGAGGAGACGCCCGTTCTGATGCAGAGGAGACGCCCGTTCTGATGCAGAGGAGACGCCCGTTCTGATGCAGAGGCATTCCGACAGAGGAGACGCCCCTTCTGACAGAGGAGACGCCCCCTCCGACAGAGGAGATGCCCGTTCTGATGCAGAGGCATTCCAACAGAGGAAACGCCCATTCTGATGCAGAGGAGACGCCCGTTCTGATTCAGAGGAGACGCCCGTTCTGATTCAGAGGAGATGCCCGTTCTGATTCAGAGGAGATGCCCGTTCTGATTCAGAGGAGATGCCCGTTCTGATTCAGAGGAGATGCCCGTTCTGATTCAGAGGAGACGCCCCCTCCGACAGAGGAGACGCCCGTTCTGATGCAGAGGAGACGCCCGTTCTGATTCAGAGGAGATGCCCGTTCTGATTCAGAGGAGACGCCCCCTCCGACAGAGGAGACGCCCGTTCTGATTCAGAGGAGACGCCCGTTCTGATTCAGAGGAGATGCCCGTTCTGATTCAGAGGAGATGCCCGTTCTGATGCAGAGAGTGGCATGAGAGACTGAGGAGGTTGATGCTATGTCAGGGCCTTAGTCTCGTCAAACATTTGGGAAAGTCACACAGCCCGGTAGAGACATGACCCCCCCCCCCCCTCCCTTCCCCTCCAAAAGACAATACGGACACTTCATCATTTATCAAACCAAAGAGCATGAGAAGAAATTGAAATTGGGAGCTCAGCTGTGAGGTTATGCGGGGGGGGTGGGGGGGGGGGGGGGCACAGATAGAAAATACAGGAAGAAGACGCCAGGCTAGACATGAAGTGTTTAGTCATCATTACTCTAAGGGAAGAAATATACTGAGGAGTAAAATTCTCAGAAATAACAAATTACAGACATGATAACCTCCCTGCCAATGCAAACAGGCCTGACTGGAACCTAGACATTTGGCCTGAAGTGCTAATGGATCTGTCACTAACCATCTGGACTGGTGTCTCAAACTATTTCGACATCTTTTATGTAAGCGAGAACGAGAAACAATCCAAGCGTCTCGCGTCACAGCGGTGTCAGGGTGAATCCAGATGAAATCGTTTCTATAGCGTTTAGGTCAGAATTGGGCAAATCCTCAAAGTCTTTCCACTGCGTTTACAGTAGCGTAGGAAGGAGCCGGGTGACGACGTCACGATTCAGGAAGCTCAACACAACTGGGAAAGCAACCTTGTGATCTCATAGGTAGCGATTTAAGCGGTAAGTCGATGTTACACCGTCAGTCAAGCGGTGACGTCAGCATCACCCGGTTTTTGAGGATCGCGTGGTGTGGCTGAGCATGCAACCCTTATGCATTTTCGCGGCTTATTTTATGTACACAGATGTGGGGCTTGTTACAGCTAGGAAAACAAAGACGGTGTATTTAGTATTCTGAGAAATAAAATATGTCTGAGACCGGATGTTAATGGGCCATTTGGGCTGTTTTTCAGCAGAAAATGTCACAGCTACATACGGTTTTGATTTTGAAATATGGGTCTGTGGTGTAGAGAAAGTGTTTAACCTTGTTTTAAAGCATGTTCAAAGCATCGTCGAGAGAGAGAGAGAGGGAGAACACGAGGTGAAAACACCAGAAAGAGAAAGTGTTTAACCTTGTTTTAAAGCATGTTCAAAGCATCGTCGAGAGAGAGAGAGAGGGAGAACACGAGGTGAAAACACCAGACAGAGAGAGGAAGAAACTTTGTTTCGTAACAAGAAGAGAATTCCTTGCAATAAAGTCAGGGTCACTTCATGAGAAACTACAGTGGGCAGAAGATTGTGTTTGTGGATGTGCTTGTGTAGGACAGAAAGAGAGAAAAAACGAGATACATGGATATTTCCTTGTTTATGCACGTTGCATATTGTTTTATACATAGTAAATGTATTTTAGCGATGTCGTACGGCCGGACGTTTCTCATGATTTTGGTGTATTCATGGCTCGATGCTGCCATCTACCGACAGAATGAAGAACTATAGTTCATGTGTTACCACTGTCTGTTACAGGAGCGTACACACACAAAAACATGCAGACTCATGAACAAACTGCAGGGCACTTCCGTTAGAGTATGCAGAACCTCTCTCTCTCCCCCCCCCTCTCCCTCCCTCTCTCTCTCTCTCTCTCTCTCTCTCTCTATCTCTATCTCGCTCTCTCTCTCACTCTCTCAAATATCTTCTATTGCGATGAAAAAAAATACTTACACGCTTTAGTTTACCAAGAGCTACTTTTTTTTATTTTTATTATGATTAACCTGCTTTCAGTCAAATGTCCTCCTCACTTAGCGAAAACATACACACACACACACACCCAGAGAGAGAGAGACAAACAAATGCACACACAAAGACATACATGGGTGCGCGCACACACACACACACACACACACACACACACACACAAACACTAACATACACACACACACACACACACACACACACACACACACACAAACACTAACATACACACACACACACACACACACACACACACACATACTGTGAGTGTGTGTGAGGAACAGGAGCACAATACAGAGGAGAAACGGAAAAGTGAGTGAATAAACGTGTCACAACAAAAGAGGAGAAAAATAGAAGAAAAACAAACAGAGACAGGGCAGGAAGAAGCACCTGAGAGGTGAACCTCTGTCCTGTTTGTTTGTGGCTTCTGTTTTCTGGAAACTTCCTCTGCACGCTGAGTCAGCGTTCTGCACACTGAGACACCCTCCCCATCTCTTCCTCCCCTGCTCTCTCTCTCTCTCTCTCTCTTTCTCTTTGCACGTTCTCCATTTCTCCTCCCTCGCTCCCCTTACCACTTCCTCCCACTTTTCTCCATCTCTCTCTCTCTCTCTCTCTCTCTCTCTCTCTCTCTGTCTCTCTCTCTCTCTCTCTCTCTCTCTCTCTCTCTCATTCTCCCTTGCTCTCAATCTCATCGGATTCTCACAATGACTGCTTGTTCTCTCTCTCTCTCTCTCTCTCTCTCTCTCTCTCTCTCTCTCTGGCTTTCGGTTTGTTACATTCGTTTCTCTAAAGATGCAAAACTTGTTGGCTCAGAGGAGGAGGAAGAGAGGGACACAGAGACACAGAGAGACATAGAAAAAGAGACAGAGAAAAAGAGACACAGACAACAGAAGAGAGATGAAAGATCGATATGCAGAAACAAATTCAAGATTTACCATTAACCACAAATAAGCATACATGTGTCTCTGTGTGTGTGAGATAGAGGGAGAGAGAGAGAGAGAAAGAGAGACAGAGAGAGAGAGAGAGAGAGAGAGAGAGAAAGAGAGACAGAGAGAGAGACAGAGAGAGAGAGAGAGACAGAGACAGAGAGACAGAGACAAAGAGAGAGAGAGCGAGACAAAGAAAGAGAGAAAGAGAGAGAGAGAAAGAGAGACAGAGAGACAGAGAGAGAGAGAGAGAGAAAGAGAGAGAGGGGGAGAGAGAGAGAGAGAGACAGAGGGAGAGAGAAAGAGAGACAGAGAGACAGAGAGCACTTTTCTGCTAACTTAGGAGGACATCTTACTCGTGGTGTCTTGTCAAACAGGGGTCGATATCACCATACATCAAAAATACTACTGTTTTTGGTAAAATCAGAAGTGTGAAAGTGTTTTATTGGTTAGAGTTAGGTTTATGGTTAGGTTTAAGGTTGGGGTTAGGGTTAAGGTTTGGTGTTTCTTCTTTACTTTTGGTGTAATGGAAGTCAGTGGTTGGCCCCCAGAATTCTGCACACAAGGTGGGTGTGTGTGTGTGTGTGTGCGTGTGTGTCTGTGTGTGTGCGTGTGATAGAGAGAGAGAGAGAAAGACAGACAGACAGACAGACAGAGAGAGAGAGTGTCTGTGTGTGTTACACTTAGATAACATCTCTTTGAAATCAACCCACCACACAACACACATTGATACCTTTTATTTCAGAGTCAAGCCAACAGATTAAACTTAAATATGACCATTACAACACTATCTAAAGACAAAACAAGAGATACAACAGGGCATTGGACTTCAGTCCGACCACTGTAGAGGCAAACACCAGACCATGATAGACTGACTACCTGTCCACTGAGATACTGGAGCAACTGTAGCCAGGCAGCAAACCGAACAAAAGACAGTGCTGATCAGGTCGTTTAGTCCCACCCCCCCTGAGATTTCCACCAATCCTTAAACAGCTTCGACCAAATCTATCAAATCCCACTGTGGGTTGACTCTACCCCACAGTTTTTGTGTTTGACCTGCTTTTGTTTGGCAGAAATATCTTGTTAAAAAGAAGAAGGAGAAGAAGGAGAAGATGAGGAAGAAGAAGATGAGGAAGAAGAAGAAGAAGAAGAAGAATTACATCTGGGCACATGTGTGCAGTCCAAAATGAAGAGTCCGGTGATATTAAACAGGGCTCATTCAAATCTCTCAAAATCTATATCAGTGACCACACGCTCTTTTCCTGCCATGGGAGTTGATGTGACTGTGGGATTCTTAGCGGCTCTGTGAGTGAGAACCTGGGCCAAACTGGACCTTGGGTTTTGGATC
>NC_044501.1:1956658-1961658 GCF_902362185.1 Chanos chanos | reverse complement strand
GGTTAAAGGTTAATGAACAAGCGATAGGTTTATGAGTGAGGACCAGTTAAAGGTTAAAGGTTAATGAACAAGCGATAGCTTTATGAGTAAAGACCAGTTAAAGGTTAAAGGTTAATGAACAAGCAATAGCTTTATGAGTGAGGACTAGTTAAAGGTTAAAGGTTAATGAACAAGCGATAGGTTTATGAGTGAAGACTAGTTAAAAGTTAAAGGTTAATGAACAAGCAATAGGTTTATGAGTGAAGACCAGTGTAAGGTTAAAGGTTAATGTACAAGCGATAGGTTTATGAGTGAAGACCAGTGTAAGGTTAAAGGTTAATGAACAAGCGATAGGTTTATGAGTAAAGACCAGTGTAAGGTTAAAGGTTAATGAACAAGCGATAGGTTTATGAGTAAAGACCAGTTAAAGGTTAAAGGTTAATGAACAAGCGATAGGTTTATGAGTGAGGACCAGTTAAAGGTTAAAGGTTAATGAACAAGCGATAGGTTTATGAGTGAGGACTAGTTAAAGGTTAAAGGTTAATGAACAAGCGATAGGTTTATGAGTAAAGACCAGTTAAAGGTTAAAGGTTAATGAACAAGCGATAGGTTTATGAGTGAAGACCAGTGTAAGGTTAAAGGTTAATGAACAAGTGA
This sequence comes from Chanos chanos, assembly GCF_902362185.1. Lineage (NCBI taxonomy): Eukaryota > Metazoa > Chordata > Actinopteri > Gonorynchiformes > Chanidae > Chanos > Chanos chanos. The sequence goes on along the minus strand of NC_044501.1, from coordinate 1,961,022 downwards.
TAGGTTTATGAGTGAAGACTAGTTAAAGGTTAAAGGTCAATGAACAAGCAGTAGGTTTATGAGTAAAGACCAGTTAAAGGTCAAAGGTTAATGAACAAGCAGTAGGTTTATGAGTAAAGACCAGTTAAAGGCTAATGAGTACAGGGCACCACCTTTGTTCTATAATCACTTCCACATCACTTTACAGGGCATGAAAAATAAGAGAATTGCCCAGAAAGTGCAGAGGAAGTCAGATCATGGTTTTGGAAGCTATTAAACAGTTCCATTCAGATCTGTCTCTGTTGTGAATCAGCTAAATTCATCTTAACATTAGTCATCTCTGTGATTCACAGGAAGCTGATGCTACCATTCAAAAAACGAACGTAACATTTAACGAACATTTTCTCCACAACGTGAGTAAAAAAAAATGACCTTATCTTCAACATCTTTCAGTTCTGGCATTTCGGTTATTTTGCACTGATGACTATTGCTCTCTCTCTCTTTCTTTCCCTCTGTCTTTTTCTCTCTCTCTCTTTCTCTCTCTCTCTCTCTCTCTCTCTTTCTCTATCTCTCTCTTTCTCTCTCTCTCCCTTTTTCTCTCTCTTTCTTTCCCTCTCTCTTTTTCTCTGTCTCTCTCTGTCTCTCTCTTTCTCTATCTCTCTCTTACTCTCTCTCCCCCCTCTTTTTCTCTCTCTCTCTCTCTCTCTCTCTCCCCTCTTTCTCTCTCTCTCTCTCTCTCTCTCTCTCACTGGGCTCAATTTTAACAACCTAAGTGCATCATTTAAGGAGTGTCCAAATCTGCTTTCGCTAGTTTAACGGCAGATCATTTGAGAGCAAAGTAAGGCGCAGAGGGGTCAGGCTTAGTCTCTTCATGAACCGTAGGCGTGTTTTGGGTGTAACATGTAATAAACCAATCAGAGTGTTAGCTCCCAGTCCCTTTAAAAGCCACCTGCGCTGGCACCTTGACGGATTGCAATTACAACGACGGACTTAACACCTGGACGAAAAGAGCGATTCGCCGATTCGCTGCCTCAGCCGCCTCCCAATCCTCCGTCCAATCAGGCACTACACTGTTCAGTGAAAGGACTGACTCCGACTCCGACTTTACATCGGGCTTTTGTAGGTCTAAGCTCTAAGAGGCTTTCATTTGCATTCAAAACAGCAACACGCCAGCAATGCGCCTGACCACACCTCATTTTAAGACCAACCGCGAGATGGACGCGAGTTTATTTGCTATTTAAACACCATGAGCGCTGGATGGAAAAATGACAGCTACGTCAGTCTGAAACTAGCAAAGACACTTGTGTTTCGGTTTGCGTCACGTTGGCGTCGGGTGTAAGATAGAGCCCTCTGTCTCTCTTTGTCTGTCTCTGTCTCTCTTTCTCTCTCTCTACATTTCTCTGTGCCTTTAAAAATAGTTATCAGTGAACTGAAAACATGTAGCATACAGTCTCCTGGATGATCAGAGTCACATCACTGAGAGACTGCCTAACCGATGCTCTGGTATCAGGTCTTACCAAATCACACGACGGCACAGCACAGAGCAGCCTGGGACAGTCAGTGCAACAATCACGGATTACTCTGCTTCAGGACCAGGGTCCACAGAAGATCTGTCGCGGATGAGACATGAGATCCTAACAGCGTGAGTGATACAGTGAACAGTGGAAATGATGAAATGTGTAGGTGGCCACTGTCCCCATAATGCTCATGCTGTCTTCTCTGGTTTTGTTTTTCCTCTGTTTTCCTATAGTTATAGGTCTGACAGCCTGATGGGAATCTTTCATCTGTCAGAAGAATTTCCCTTTGGTCGCTGTGTAATATTTGGAATCAGCGTAGACTGCACTAGACTCCTTCTCCATCACTGTTCAGATGTATCTTTCCTCATTCATCTACAAATATGAACTGAAATAAGTACAAACCAAATGACAGTTGCTCTCTCTCTCTCTCTCTCTCTCTCTCTCTCTCTCTCTGTCTCCCTCTCTCTCTCTCTCTCTCTCTCAGCAGTCATTGAATGAGTAATTTTCATATGCTTTTCATCTTTGGCCCAAAGTGAGTGAAGGAAAATATTGGCAGGTCTGTCCCCAGACACTTACAGGCAGTTAAAGACAGGTACAGACAGGGTACAGACAGTTACAGACAGGTACAGACGGGGTACAGACAGTTACAGACAGGTACAGACGGGGTACAGACAGTTACAGAAAGTTACAGACCGTTACTGACGGTGCACAGACAGTTACTGATGGGGTACAGAAGGTTACAGACAGTTTCAAACAGGGTACAGACAGTTTCAGACAGGGTACAGACAGGGTACAGACAGTTACTGACGGTGCACAGACAGTTACAGACAGTTACTGATAGGGTACAGAAGGTTACAGACAGTTAAAGACAGGGTACAGACAGTTACAGTCAGGGTACAGACAGTTACAGACAGGGTACAGACAGTTACTGACGGTGCACAGACAGTTACAGACAGTTACTGATAGGGTACAGAAGGTTACAGACAGTTAAAGACAGGGTACAGACAGTTACAGACAGGTACAGACAGTTTCAGACGGGGTACAGACAGTTACAGACCGTTACAGATGGGGTACAGATGGGGTACAGACAGTTAAAGACAGTTACTGATGGGGTACAGAAGGATACAGACAGTTACTGACAGGGTACAGACAGTTACAGACAGGGTACAGACAGTTACTGACAGGGTACAGACAGTTAAAGACAGGATACAGACAGTTACAGACAGAGTATAGACAGTTAAAGACAGGGTACAGAGAGTTTCAGACAGTTACTGATGGGCTACAGAAGGATACAGACAGGGTACAGACAGTTACAGACAGGGTACAGACAGTTAAAGACAGGGTACAGAGAGTTTCAGACAGTTATTGATGGGCTACAGAAGGATACAGACAGGGTACAGACAGTTACAGACAGGGTACAGACAGTTAAAGACAGGATACAGACAGTTACTGACGGGGTACAGACAGTTACAGACAGGGTACAGACACTTAAAGATAGGGTACAGACAGTTACTGATGGGGTTCAGACAGGTACAGAAGTGGAAAGAACTGTCAAGACTGCCAAATGCCTCCAACTCTGGCAGCTAAAGAGGAAGTGACATCAAAGATGCGGGGAAGTCCGTGACCAGTCTCTGGCCAGCTGACCATGGATTCTCGGTGACTCGACTAGAAACCGCAACGGGGGAGTACGACCGCCTGGGATGGAATTTCCAAACAACAAACCTCCGCTCCCCTCCCCTACACACAGACACACATACACCCACGTGCATGAAAGAAATCCACCAAACAACATTAATACAACACTGTCGCAATGCTGTTGAAATGTTTCTACCCTGACCTTGGTTTCAGATCATGTAAACCAGGCCACCTGGGGCCGCCCCCTGTGGCGGTCCCATTAAGGAAAAGGCTTTTTCAATGCTATTTCAAACCAGTCAAAACATCCACAATTGTCCAGCCTCTCAAAACTGATGAGGTCTTTTCTTTTTCTGTGGCTTGGGCCTTTCCCTCCAAATGTCACTAAACATTTGCCCTAATAACGCCATGACAAACAAATCGGGGTAGGGGAGAGACAGAGAGAGAGAGAGAGACAGAAAGAGAGAGAGAGACAGAGGGAGAGAGAGAGACAGAAAGAGAGAGAAAGAGAGAGAGAGAGAGAGAGAGAGACAGAGAGACAGAGAGACAGAGAGAGACAGAAAGAGAGAGAGAGACAGAGAGAGGGAGACAGAGAGACAGAGAGTGACAGAAAGAGAGAGAGAGAGACAGAGAGTGACAGAAAGAGAGAGAGAGAGGGGATGGTTTGAGTGACTTCCATCATCAGGTAAAAGTTTCAGCTCTTCATGTAACGAGCAAAGCAACAAAGCAAGACAACACAAGCAAACAAACAATCAAACAAACATAAGCCTTCTCGCTATCTGATTTTCTACACACACACACACACACATACACAGACACAGATGCACACATACACAGACAGAGACGCACACAGATTTCCAGAGACACAAACATGACACACACAGACCCACTCACCTCTGTCTTTTTGAAGAGATGATAAATGAATCCTGCTTCTATCATGATGAAGATGAAAGCCAGTCCCAACAGTGCATATAACACAGTGAGGCGCCGGCCTCTGCCCTTAGAGGGCGCTAGAGAGGGCAGAGGGCCACAGGCTGCCTGACTGTCCACAACAAACACTTGGGGATAGGAGGAAGGAGGTGCAGACTCTGCCATGGCAGCGGAGGGTCTCCTCACAGATTCAACTTCAGTCAGGGAGTGAGGAGAGGGCGAGGGGGACTTTTCTCCCAAACAAAAGTGCTTGTCCTTTCAAAAACCTCCGTCTGTAGTGTTCACTTACTGAAGGGAGCGCTGAGG
>NC_044501.1:1941658-1946658 GCF_902362185.1 Chanos chanos | reverse complement strand
AAGAGGCAGAAAAAAACAACGAAAACGAAATATTGAAGCGAAGAAAAAAAAAAAAAGCATTTATAGGAATAATCCAGGCCCAAATCCAGTCCCACGACACACAGTCTCTGACTGGCTGAAGAGCACACAGACACACACACACACACACACACACGTTTTCCAGGTAAGAGTCCATATCTAATTAAGAGGCCAAAACAAAAAGCAGCTGGACTTTGGCTCTCCAGGACGGTTCTAGACTGTAAACTCAGTGGAACCTTTCACAAAAAAGAAAAAGAAAAAGAAAAAAACACTAACGATTGATGGACAGAAACATGAATGAAACCATGAAACCAACAAAGCTGAGACAGTTCCTCTAGATCATGAATGCACCAAAGAAGTTGTCGTGCATTCCAGACAATACCAGAGATTTATTGTTCACTTTAACATAGATAAGATCACCAGTTTTCAGCTCAAATGCCCCACTCAAAAAACTGTTCCCTGTCTCCTTACGATCAGTCCGGTCGCTCCTCTGGGTGTTCAGGCAGCGGTATCTGTGGAAAGAAACGAGAAGATATGGAAAGATGATTCAGAAATCTCCCAAAAAACAGGATAAACTGATTTATTAACTGTAAAAATAAAGTCACTACACAAGAATTGATTAATGTAAGGGAAGGCTACCAGGCTTACCTTATGTTCTGCATGAGGGTCATGGGGTCGTTGTATCGTGGGGACAGGAGGGTCTTAAGGGTGGGAAACTGTGTGGTCTGACGCACAACCTCATGTTTGAAGAGGCCACAGGGGGATTCATTGTAGTAGATCTTAGAGTAGATGAAGTAAATACCCTCTTTCTGAATGACCAGTGTCCTGTTCCTATAGGTCAGCTCCTGCTGGAAAGCATCTCCCTCAGTCTGCCAGCGAAACACACCATCTCCATCCACTGGAGGGTTGGCACCTGAGAATGAAGTAACACACAAGGGCCGGTATATCGATTAGGTGGTATATCGATTTTTTAAGGTATATCGATATATATTTTCATATGAGATATGGGATGAGACAATACTGTTTACACTGATACAGTTTTATGTTGCATAACATAACCCGTTTCCTCTGTAAAGCCGAGCCAGTGTTTGCATCTCTCCTGTCTTCCCACTCTCTCCCTCTGCATCTCCACACAAACCCCGCCCCCACTCTCCTCCTGCATCTCCACACAAACCACGCCCCCACTCTCCCTCTGCATCTCCACACAAACCCCGCCCCCACTCTCTCCCTCTGCATCTCCACACAAACCACGCCCCCACTCTCCCTCTGCATCTCCACACAAACCCCGCCCCCACTCTCTCCTCCTGCATCTCCACACAAACCCCGCCCCCACTCTCCTCCTGCATCTCCACACAAACCCCGCCCCCACTCTCTCCCTCTGCATCTCCACACAAACCCCGCCCCCACTCTCCTCCTGCATCTCCACACAAACCCCGCCCCCACTCTCCTCCTGCATCTCCACACAAACCCCGCCCCCACTCTCCCTCTGCATCTCCACACAAACCCCGCCCCCACTCTCCCTCTGCATCTCCACACAAACCCCGCCCCCACACTCTCCTCCTGCATCTCCACACAAACCCCACCCCACTCTCTCCCTCTGCATCTCCACGCAAACCCCGCCCCCACTCTCTCCCTCTGTGTCTCCACGCAAACCCCGCCCCCACTCTCTCCCTCTGCGTCTCCACGCAAACCCCGCCCCCACACTCTCCTCCTGCATCTCCACACAAACCCCGCCCCCACTCTCCTCCTGCATCTCCACACAAGCCCCGCCCCCACTCTCCTCCTGCATCTCCACGTAAACCCCGCCCCCACTCTCTCCTCCTGCGTCTCCACGCAAACCCCGCCACCACTCTCTCCCCTCTGTGTCTCCACGTAAACCCCGTCCCCACTCTCGTCCTGCGTCTCCACACAAACCCCGCCCCCACTCTCCTCCTGCATCTCCACACAAACCCCGCCCCCACTCTCTCCCTCTGCGTCTCCACGCAAACCCTGCCCCCACTCTCTCCTCCTGCGTCTCCACGCAAACCCCGCCCCCACTCTCTCCCTCTGCGTCTCCACGTAAACCACGCCCCCACTCTCTCCCTCTGCGTCTCCACGCAAACCACGCCCCCACTCTCTCCCTCTGCATCTCCACGCAAACCCCGCCCCCACTCTCTCCCCTCTGTGTCTCCACGTAAACCCCGCCCCCACTCTCCTCCTGCGTCTCCACGCAAACCACGCCCCCACTCTCTCCCTCTGCATCTCCACGCAAATCCTGCCCCCACTCTCTCCCTCTGTGTCTCCACGCAAACCCCCCCCCCCCACTCTCCTCCTGCATCTCCACACAAACCCCGCCCCCACTCTCCTCCTGCATCTCCACACAAGCCCCGCCCCCACTAACTTTACTGAAAGTTAGTAATTAGCAGTCACTAGTTACTTCTTTCAATTTCTGCATATAAAAGTAATTAGTTACTAGGGAAAGTAACTTTTGCGTTACTTCTAACTGTTTGCTCCTGTTCTCTCACTAATGCATACGAAGCAAATCAAGCCTTGGCTGTCTGGATGGAGTGGCTCCCTGTCCTTGGTCAGCGGCACTAACACTGGGATCCTTTGCGATTAGCCTTGTAGAAGTGTGTTGTTTTACCAGGTGCTTCAGAAGATTAGAATTACTATTCCTTGATGTGGATAAAGTTCTCAGAACTGCACATAGACTACAACTCACCAGTATATTTTTGTTCTTGATCTCAGGGAGGGAGAAATAATGTCCATATCTCCAGGACAGCAAGCTCACATATTGCCCGAACTGTGGGCCATTGCGTGGGCCAATGCTGATTCACTTATTCATTGCGCCACTGTAAGGTCGGGTGACGTCAGATCATAAACAGGAAACTGGGAGAATAGGCTGGCAGTTCTCCGTGAATGTTTTCACACAAGACAAAAGTGACGAGTGAAGAGCTCAGTAAACTGACTGTAGATGATACGCATGATACGAGATGTATATTAAATGTCTATATGAACAGAATTATTTTCATTAATATTTATTATCACACATTTAAAGCATAATACATTTAATGCTACATAACCTCGATATACAGCTTGACGGTAGGAAAAAATGTAAACACGTTCTCAATCATTTTCTTACAACTGAAGTCTTGCACTGCTTGGTACACAGATGTCAGTGGTAAGAAGAGCAATACACACTTATACCTCAAGAATAAACCTATTAAATCTTCAATTTGTGTTTCGTTTCTTAGTAACAAGAAACTATTTGTAACTTCTTTAGCTCAGAGTTTAGCTTGTTTAGTGGCTTCTTAGTAACAAGAAACTGAAGGAGCATTCTTAGAGATGGGCCTGTTTTTATGTAATATAGACCATTTATTTTGTATACTTTTTCGTTTACGTTTTGACGTTGTATATGTTCAAACAGGGAAGGAAACCCTGTCTTTGCATTTTATTTTGATCACACGACAATAGTGCTTGTGACATCTCACATGAGGCTTTCACTTACAACTGAACATTTAGCCCACTTCATAGAAAATACCGAGATATATATCGTGTATCGCCATCCAGCCAATAAGTACCGAGATCTGATTTTTGGTCAATATTGCTCAGCCCTACAACACACTATGAACCAGTGGAGAAAGTGAGAGAGACAGAGAGAGAGAGAGAGATGTGCGTGTGTGTGTGTGTGTGCGTGTGTGCGTGTGCGTGTGCGTCTGTGTCTGTGTGTGTGTGTGTGTGTGTTTGTATGTGTGTGTAAGCAGGGACATCTTTACCCATCAGAAAGGCAGCTGGTTTTTTCACTCCAGTCCCTTTTGCTGTTTCCACTGGTATTTCACTTGATACTGTTTCATAAAATCAACGTTAAAACACACACATTAACTAACTGCCAGTAAACCACAAACAACACAGTAATACACTCATGTTTCGTGTGTTATAGCTAAGCTTACTGAAACAACAAAAACATTTTTAGTTGCATGTTCCTATTACTATGTTTACATAAATATACACACATAGACCTGTGACACATGACTGAAATATTTTATGATTATTGTGGCACATATAAATCACTGTCTGTTTGTGGGGATGACAACTTAATAGATGTGTGTGTGTGTGTGTGTGTGTCTGTGTCTGTGTCTGTGTGTGTGTATACATACTCTCTGACTCTTCTGGTATTTTTCCTCCCTGTAGGATGATAAGAGTAGTAGTGTTATCATACGTTATACATGCAAACACACACACACACACACACACACACACACACACAGACACACACACACACACACACACACACACACACAAACACACACACACACACACACACACACACACAAACCAACAGTAAATATGGACACGCAAAGCTTACCCTCTGGCCTTCATGTGAGGGGATGGAACTGGAAGTCATCTACACAGAAATGAAGAAAGCATTATGATGATTATAAAACACTATAAAAAAAACCTTCTATAACATCTGTATCACCGACTGTAAATATCATTATGCTATAATATTATGCATTCCTTTGTCTCATTCGGCTCAGTACCAGTGAAGTTAATTAGCATTTGTGCCATGTTTAGATAAAAAGCTTGAAGGATATGATTTAGGTATTGAATAACATCATCTTGTTTCACACCAAACACGGACCTGTGGCCAGATTTAGACGCACATATGCTTACAGTTACATTTTGGAACCAAACTTAGACACTGAAACTCAACGCACAACACCCACGCTTTTCTGCACCAAAGTTGTTGCACCGTACAGGAAAAAGACCAGTGAATGATGAAGCAGTTACCTTATGACAGAGCTTTATATGCAAATTATTTTATACACACATGCGCGCGCACACACACACACACACACACACTCAGAAATACACACACAGACACAGATACGCAAAGAGACACACACACAACAAACATACACACACACACACAACAAACACAGACCCACTCACCTCTGTCTTTTTGAAGAGATGATAAATGAATCCTGCTTCTATCATGATGA
>NC_044501.1:1921658-1936658 GCF_902362185.1 Chanos chanos | reverse complement strand
GAATGTTTAACACGATGTGACGCCGGTTTCCAGGCTTACGGTGCACGCGGGTCACCTGACCGTCCACCTGCGGACACGGAGAAGCTACGACCGACTCTGCCATCTCTGGAAGGAAACCTCACAGTCTGCAAACAGACCAGGAAGCAACACACGGTGGTCTGCGTCTCTTTGGGCGTGTATCAGTATATTATTTCCGTAGTTTGATGTTTTTGTCTGTGTGTGTGTGTGTGTGTGTGTGTTTGTGTGTGTGTGTGTGTGTGTGTGTGTGTGTGTGTGTGTGTGTACTTGTACAACTATCCTTGTGAGGACCAGTTTGAGTTTTAGACCTTGGGAGTGAGGACATTTTGGGAACGTGAGGACATTTTGGCCGGTCCTCACCTCTTCAATGGGCTGTTTGACTGGTGAAGTCTTGGTTTTAGGGTTCAGGTTAAAATTAGGGTTAGGTCAGGGTGAAGTATTTAGTTGTGATGGTTGAGGTTAGGGTAAGGGGCTAGGGAATGCATTATGTCAATGAGTACCCTCACAAAGACAGAAGTACAAGTATGAGTGTGCGTGCGTGCGTGTGTGTGTGCGCGCGTGTGTGCGTGCGTGTGCATGTGTGCGTGCGTGTGTGTGTGTGTGTGTGTGTGTGTGTGTGTGAGGGAGACAGAGAGAAAGAGAAAGCAAGGAGAAAGGGCTCTTTTATTGAGTAGGATATGCTGCTGCTGCCATCTAGTGCACAGACAGCAGAATATCAAAAGATTTTTGTATAACCTGTGTGACACAGGACATAGACGGTCAAAGTGTTAAACATGTTTTCACCCTCCGCCCTTTTCAGCTGATTTAAGTGCATTCATAGTGTTTTCGCCAAAATGTCAGTTGCAATCAAACTCAGATCCTGTGAAATGAAACCCAACCAGACAATGTTGGAAAATGACTTTCCGATTGTGAACATAAAGCGTTTTCACTACCTCTTTGTCTGCTAATTCTCAGCGTGCACTAATCAGCAGTTATACATTTCCACTACCTGTTAGACGGCTAAAAAGTAAATAAATAACAAACAAACAAACAAACAAACATACACAAAAGTCAGAAGCATTGCTGGTGAGTGACAAGCCTCTGTGTGGGTAGAGGAGACTGCTTTGTGCTCTCTGATGTATGATGAGGGGAGAAACCTCTCAAAACAGCAGCTGCAGGTGTCCAGTGCAGTGAAAGGAATGGTGTCCAGTGCGGTGAAAGGACTGGTTTCCAGTACGGTGAAAGGACTGGTTTCCAGTGCGGTGAAAGGACTGGTTTCCAGTGCGGTGAAAGGACTGGTTTCCAGTGCGGTGAAAGGACTGGTTTCCAGTGCGGTGAAAGGACTGGTTTCCAGTGCAGTGTTAAAGTACAGAAATGAGCCGCATTAAAAATATACATAAACTCACAACATGTGAGAGACATCCTGTGTACAGTCAGCTCATTTCAGGAACAGGCGATCTTTTAGGATTTTCTCCATGGCTTTCTCCGCAGCAGGGCCTCATGCTGTGTTTTCCTCAGTCTCTCTCTCCCTCTCTCTCTCAGTCTCTCTCTCCCTCTCTCTCTCAGTCTCACTCGCTCTCTCTCTCTCAGTCTCTCTCTCCCTCTCTCTCTCAGTCTCTCTCTCCCTCTCTCTCTCAGTCTCTCTCTCCCTCTCTCTCTCAGTCTCACTCGCTCTCTCTCTCTCAGTCTCTCTCTCCCTCTCTCTCTCAGTCTCACTCGCTCTCTCTCTCTCAGTCTCACTCGCTCTCTCTCTCTCAGTCTCTCTCTCCCTCTCTCTCTCAGTCTCTCTCTCCCTCTCTCTCTCAGTCTCTCTCTCCCTCTCTCTCTCAGTCTCACTCGCTCTCTCTCTCTCAGTCTCACTCGCTCTCTCTCTCTCAGTCTCACTCTCCCTCTCTCTCTCAGTCTCACTCGCTCTCTCTCTCTCAGTCTCTCTCTCCCTCTCTCTCTCAGTCTCACTCGCTCTCTCTCTCTCAGTCTCTCTCTCCCTCTCTCTCTCAGTCTCACTCGCTCTCTCTCTCAGTCTCTCTCTCCCTCTCTCTCTCAGTCTCACTCGCTCTCTCTCTCTCAGTCTCTCTCTCCCTCTCTCTCTCAGTCTCACTCGCTCTCTCTCTCTCAGTCTCTCTCTCCCTCTCTCTCTCAGTCTCACTCGCTCTCTCTCTCTCAGTCTCACTCACTCTCTCGTTCTTTTCAGAAGCTAATCGGTCATAGAGCATAGGCAGGCCTGTTAAAATGGGTGAGGTCATAGAGCATAGGCAGGCCTGTTAAAATGGGTGAGGTCATAGGGCATAGGCAGGCCTTTTAAAATGTGTGAGGTCATAGAGCATAGGCAGGCCTGTTAAAATGGGTGAGGTCATAGGGCATAGGCAGGCCTGTTAAAATGTGTGAGGTCATAGAGCATAGGCAGACCTGTTAAAATGGGTGAGTTGCAGCCAGTTAGTGTAATCCCTGCCGAAGGCAGCAGTGGTAGTGAAAAGTCACAATTCAGAACTGTTAAAAGAGATGCTAAAAGAGTTCTAAAACAGTCATTAAAGAGTTCTAAAGGAGTTCTAAGGGAGTTCTAAGAGTTCTAAAGGAGTTCTAAAAGACTTCAAAGGGCCCTGTGTTTCAAGTCAGTCTAATGTGAGAAAGACACTGTGAGAGCAGGCAGGGAGCAGAAACAGAACTGAGTCCTCTTTCAAGTAAACAGAAAGTGTGAATGCAAAGTGAACTGGGTTCTTTCTCATTTTGTTCACTTTTTTTGTTCACTTACAGGGCTCTGTGTTTTGTTTGTTTAAAAAGGGCTTTAACTGAGAGCACTGACTTTTGTTATGTGTACTCTGAGTGTGAAATGGTAAGTTAAACCCCCCAAGGGAGAACTGTTTGTGTTTGAACAGCACTCTGTGGAAAGAGAGACATGCTATACACTGACATTGAGAAGCCAACAACAAAAATCTATTTAAACCATTATTATTATTATTATTATTATTATTATTATTATTACTATTATTCAATAAGCTGTCTTATCCTCTCTCTCTCTCTGTCTTTCGCGCATACACAGACACAAACACACACACACTCATTACTTTAAGATTACTAAAAATCGGAATTATTGCTAGGAAGGACAACTGTCAGAAAAAAACAGTAAATTTGAGTGTACATTTATTGAAATACCACAGCGTTTAAATGACATGGCAGTAGATATGGTTAGGATTTTGTTTGTTTTGCTCCGCTTGTCACTATTAATATCGTTATAACCCGTTTATATCTGGTTCACACACGTATGCCTCTGTAAGTAGGGATTGGAGAGTGGAGGGACACTCGGTGCGTTTTGATTGGTTAGCATCACGGTCGTAAAGGAGTTCTTCTAAGGGGGCGGGTACTGATGGTAGAGGAAAGAGACGCATCTTACATGACATGTCTATAGTTTCAACTCCATCGTCGAACAAAACTCGCGTGGAAACTTTTCGCTATGGACTGGCATCAGCGGACAGGAATCAAGGGTGCCGCTGGGTGCATTTTTATCACCGCGATCGCTGCATCCTGTGTCGCAACTATAGGTGCTTTCAGCCAGAGTCAAGACAGTGAATTAACCTTTCTCTTACCAGCAGGAAGAAGCGAGTGTTTCTTCCAAACGGCACCGAAAAACGGCACCATGGAGGTGGAGTTCCAGGTACCTGGACATACGGGTCACATACATTACAGCTGATTTGTTTTTCAGATATTTTAACGGTAAAATCTACCGTTAAGAATGTTTAATTAACATATTTTTACGAACAGCATTGATGATATTGATGAAAAAGATTGGCCCACATTCTTACAGACACGCTGCCGTCAAACGTGTCGTTTTGGCAGTCGTTACTTTGAATTTCGTCGTGAATAATCGTTCGTTTTTATGTTGCATTTACTTCGTTATGGCGTAAAGAATACTCAGTAGGTCAATCAGTAATGAAAGATGAACATAGCGGAAGTAAGTGCTGATAGACTGCACAACTGAACACATCTCTGTTTGACACAACGCAACTGCAAATTAGTGTTTATACCGATTAAATTCAGCGGCTGCTCAGAGATTCCTTTCGTTTGTATATGCATTGCATGGGGAGAGGAGGTCAGAAGGGTGCGCCTGTGATGTTTATTTAACGGGAGGCGACCTCCTAAGTGCAGCCGAGCGGTGCTACCGTTCTCTGTGAGGGGAAGTGACAGACGGCTACATCCTGTTTTACATCCTGAAACATTCATCTGGCGTCACCGCGCATTGTGCGCGTGTGCTTACTATCCAGCCTGTGTGTGAGAGAGATGACAGGTGTCATTTCACCTGTTGTGTGCCGGTAGAAGTGTGTGTGTGTGTGTGTGTTTGTTTGAGAGAGAGAGAGATTACAGAATGATGGAATATCTGTTGTGAAATTTCATGTATAATCACCTTTGTGTGTGTGTGTGTGTGTGTGCGCGTGTTGTCCAGGTTGTAGCTGGAGCAGGTATGGACGTTGACTTCTCCATACTTTCTCCTCAAGGATTCCACCTGGTCTCAGAGTACCGGCGCTCAGATGGCGTTCACATGTGAGTACAGTCTCTCTCTCTGTCTCTCTCTCTCTCTCTCTGTCTCTGTCTCTCTCTCTCTCTCTCTTTCACTCTTCCTCTCTCCCTCTCTCTCTCTCTCTCTCTCTCTCTCTCTTTCACTCTCTCTCTCTCTCTCTCTCTCTCTTTCACTCTCCCTCTCTCTCTCTCTCTCTCCCTCTCCCTCTCTCTCCAACGTCTCTGTCTGCGATGTCTTTAATTGGACAGATTTCTCTTTGGAGAGGGTCGTCTTGAGTTGTTATTGGCTAGTCTGTCTCCACTGTGACTGTGCCCTGCTGCCATTGGCAAGGTATTGCAGTCCAGAGAGGAGAGTCATTTTCCCCTTTGATGCTCTGCCTCTGGATTCCCAGACAAAACACCTCAGTTACTTCTGTTCCTCTCAGTCAATGTGTTGTTATTGTTGCTGTATGTGTGATTGGTTGGTTCCTAATGCTAACTGTCTGTGATTGGTTGGCTTTTTTTGGCATGTCTAGGGTGGAGCCAACGGAAGAAGGAGACTACCAGATCTGCTTTGACAACAGTTTCAGTCGATTCTCAGAGAAGATGGTCTTCTTCGAGGTCATCCTGGACTTACCGGCCAATGATGCGGGAGCTGACGATGAATGGGCGGGACTAGGAGAACCTGAGAACCTATTAGAATATAAACTGGAGGACATTAGGGTAAGAGTTCCACCACTTTCAGAGACAGCTGGTCAGTTCATTAGCATATTACCCATCACTCTCCCTTTCTTTCTTTTCTTTTTTTTTTTTTTATTGAACACCACAGCAAAACACAAATCTCTGTGTCTGTTTTTATTGAACACCACAGCAAAACACAAATCTCTGTGTCTGTTTTTATTGAACACCACAGCAAAACACAAATCTCTGTGTCTGTTTTTATTGAACACCACAGCAAAACACAAATCTCTGTGTCTGTTTTTATTGAACACCACAGCAAAACACAAATCTCTGTGTCTGTTTTTATTGAACACCACAGCAAAACACAAATCTCTGTGTCTGTTTTTATTGAACACCACAGCAAAACACAAATCTCTGTGTCTGTTTTTATTGAACACCACAGCAAAACACAAATCTCTGTGTCTGTTTTTATTGAACACCACAGCAAAACACAAATCTCTGTGTCTGTTTTTATTGAACACCACAGCAAAACACAAATATATCCTCCCCTCTGATTGGTCCAAAACACAAATCGCTGTGTCTGTTTTGTCCTCTTCACCCTGTGTTTCTCTCTGTCGACTGATTCTTTCTCACTTAAGCCATTTCATAATGCCCCAGATTCAGTTATATTGTCTCTCTCATAAGTGAATTAAACACAGGGGAACCACGTCTACACTGTGCATCCACACACACACATACACACACGCACATGCACACGCACACACACACACGTACACACACGCACACGCACATACACACATACACACACACACATACACACACACACACACACACACACATGCACACACTCACTCACTGAATGGCTGGTGTATCAGAGCTGTCTGTGTTAGTGAACCATACTGCCTTTTCACACATAAGACCTGGAACATTGCAATGCTGTTGGATTGAATTAATAGCTCCCCCCCCACACCTCCCATTCTCAGTTTGTTTCTCTCTCTCTCTCTCTCTCTCTGCAGGAGTCCATCGAATCGGTGCACCGGCGGCTGGAGCGGAGCCGTCAGATGCAGGCGGTGCTGCGGGCGTTCGAGGCCCGGGACCGGAACCTTCTGGAAGATAACCTGTGGAAGGTCTCCTTCTGGTCGTGTGCCAACCTGCTGGTGATGGTGGGCGTGGCCTTCACACAGGTGTACTCCCTCAGACGCCTGTTCGACGACAAGAGGAGGGTGTATACTTAAAAAAAAAAAAAAACAACAACAACAACAAAAAACAAGCCCCGTCCATGTCTGCTTCATAGGAAATCCTAAGACTCTTAACTTTGGGCCAGACAGGGCAAGACATGATGAGGAGCTGAACAGTCTGAGAGAAGGATGCACTGAGCGAGAGAGGGAGAGCGAGGGATAGAGGGAGAGAGAGAGAGAGAGAGAGAGAGAGAGAGTATAAAGTGCCTTTAGCCGTCACCCCATGCAGAATTTAAAGCCAAACCCACCTAACCTTACAGTTACAATATGAATGTCATATATCCTCCCCTCTGATTGGTTCACCAAGACCCTCTTTCCTCTCTCTCCATTGGCTGTTCCTTAAAGTCCTCCTTCCTCTCTCTCCATTGGCTGTTCCTTAAAGTCCTCCTTCCTCTCTCTCCATTGGCTGTTCCTTAAGGTCCTCCTTCCTCTCTCTCCATTGGCTGTTCCTTAAGGTCCTCCTTTCTCTCTTTCTATTGGCTGTTACTTAGCATTACACTCCTTTTGAAGAACAAGGTACCTGAATTATTTAGCAGTGCAATTCAGTGGAAAGAAAAAGATTAAAGGTAGATTTTGTTTTTTTTACTGTCATTAACAGTTTGTATGAGCAAGTGTGTGTTTGTTTGCTTGTTTGTTTGTTTGTTGTTCATGGCAGTCATGTGACAAAGGCTCTGCGAAGAAAGACGTTACAATGTCCCATTCCTTTGCTGGGACTTTTCAGGTCTGTGTTATTGACATTGAACTGAATTGAATTGGTGTTCGGTGGTTTTGGGTTATATTTGTATGTATAATCACATCACACAGTCACACAGTGTGTGTCAGTATGTCCTCTGTCCGTATGTGAGAGAGTGTGTGTGTGTATTGTCTGTGAGAGAGAGTGTGTGTGTGTGTGTGTGTGTCTGAGTGTGGGGACATGGTGAGTGTTTGTGGTACAGTATGTCTTAATAACATGGGTTCACTGGGGTATATGGTCTGTGGCATTTTGGTCTGTGTGAGAGCACGTGTGTGTATGTGTGTGTTTGTATTGTCTGTGAGAGCACGTGTGTGTGTGTGTGTGTTTGTATTGTCTGTGAGAGCATGTGTGTGTGTGTGTCTGTGTACTGTCTGTGAGAGAGTGTGTGTGTGTGTGTGTGTGTGTCTGTGTACTGTCTGTGAGAGTGTGTGTGTGTGTGTGTGTGAGTGTGGGGACATGGTGAGTGTTTGTGGTACAGTATGTCTTAATAATATGGGTTCAGTGGGGTATATGGTCTGTTTAAGTGGCATTTTGGTCTGTGTGAGAGCACGTGTGTGTGTGTGTGTGTGTGTTTGTGTCAGAGTGGGGGTGTGTGTCTAGCTGAATATGAATCAGATGAGCTGTTGTTTTTTTATAAGGATGAGAATGACATAGGGGGGACCCTGAGCGTGTGTGTTTGTGTTGGAGTGGGGGTGTGTGTGTGTGTGTTTGTGTTGGAGTGGGGGTGTGTGTGTGTGTGTTTGTGTTGGAGTGGGGGTGTGTGTGTGTGTTTGTCTGTGTGAGAGTATGTGTGTGTGTTTGTGTTGGAGTGGGGGGGGGTGTGTGTGTGTGTTTGTGTTGGAGTGGGGGTGTGTGTGTGTGTGTTTGTCTGTGTGAGAGTATGTGTGTGTGTTTGTGTTGGGACCCTGAGCGTGTGTAAAAACTGCCACTGTTTGCTTTGTCTCTGTCTTTCTTAGAGAATATGTTTTACACAATAAAAAAACCAGACTGAGACAGCCCCTCTGTGCCTCCTCTCTACAGACGGTCTCTCTCTCATTTCATAGACGTCTGATCTTTCGTTTTTCTTTTTCTCTAGACAGTCTCTTATTTATAAACATGTCATCTTTTGTTTTTTTGTGGAACGGCTATGTCTGTTATCCATAATATGGTTCAGTTTTATAACAGCTCTGCCGCATTCACTAACATCATACTCGTTCAGTAGTCCAAGGTCTCAATATAACAATGTATCGGTTCATACATATGACTCAATATAACGATATATCGGTTCATACACATGACTCAATATAACAGTATATCGGTTCATACACATGACTCAATATAACAATATATCGGTTCATACACGACTCAATATAACAATATATCGGTTCATACACAGGACTCAATATAATGATATATCGCTTCATACATAGGACTCAATATAACGATATATCGGTTCATATACATGACTAAATATAATATGTCGGTTCATACACATGACTCAATGTAACAATATATTGGTTCATACATAGGACTCAATGTAACAGTATATCGGTTTATATAACAGATGTGTTGGTACCCTTCCGTGAAGAAAGAAGAACCCACCATTTTCTCTGAAATATCTTGGACTGACAAAAGTAATTGGCATCCATCATTGTTTGTTCCATATTTAATAGAAATCAGACTTTGCTTTTGATTTTTGATTCAACTGAATATTTTGAATAATAAAACGAATGAAAATAGACAAATGGACAATAATGATCAGACCCATAACCTGATATTTTGTTGCACAACCTTTAGAGGTGATCACTGTAAACAAGCGATTTCTGTAGCTCCCAGTGAGACTTCTGCACCAGTCAACAGGTAGTCTGACCCTCTCCCTCAGTCAACAGGTAGTCTGACCCTCTCTCTCAGTCAACAGGTAGTCTGACCCTCTCTCTCAGTCAACAGGTAGTCTGAATCTCTGTCCCTCAGTCAACAGGTAGTCTGACCCTCTCTCTCAGTCAACAGGTAGTCTGACCCTCTCTCTCAGTCAACAGGTAGTCTGACCCTCTCTCTCAGTCAACAGGTAGTCTGAATCTCTGTCTCTCAGTCAACAGGTAGTCTGACCCTCTCTCTCAGTCAACAGGTAGTCTGACCCTCTCTCTCAGTCAACAGGTAGTCTGAATCTCTGTCTCTCAGTCAACAGGTAGTCTGAATCTCTCTCCCTCAGTCAACAGGTAGTCTGAATCTCTCTCTCAGTCAACAGGTAGTCTGAATCTCTCTCCCTCAGTCAACAGGTAGTCTGACCCTCTCTCTCAGTCAACAGGTAGTCTGACCCTCTCTCTCAGTCAACAGGTAGTCTGAATCTCTCTCCCTCAGTCAACAGGTAGTCTGACCCTCTCTCTCAGTCAACAGGTAGTCTGACCCACTCTCTCTCAGTCAACAGGTAGTCTGAATCTCTGTCTCTCAGTCAACAGGTAGTCTGAGCTACTCTCTCAGTCAACAGGTAGTCTGACCCTCTCTCTCAGTCAACAGGTAGTCTGACCCTCTCTCTCAGTCAACAGGTAGTCTGAGCTACTCTCTCAGTCAACAGGTAGTCTGACCCTCTCTCTCAGTCAACAGGTAGTCTGACCCTCTCTCCCTCAGTCAACAGGTAGTCTGACCCTCTCTCCCTCAGTCAACAGGTAGTCTGACCCTCTCTCCCTCAGTCAACACGTAGTCTGACCCTCTCTCCCTCAGTCAACAGGTAGTCTGACCCTCTCTCTCAGTCAACAGGTAGTCTGACCCTCTCTCCCTCAGTCAACAGGTAGTCTGACCCTCTCTCCCTCAGTCAACAGGTAGTCTGACCCTCTCTCTCAGTCAACAGGTAGTCTGACCCTCTCTCCCTCAGTCAACAGGTAGTCTGACCCTCTCTCTCAGTCAACAGGTAGTCTGACCCTCTCTCCCTCAGTCAACAGGTAGTCTGAATCTCTCTCCCTCAGTCAACAGGTAGTCTGAGCTACTCTCCCTGAGCAAACTGCTCCAGCTGGCTCAGGTTTGGTGGGTGTTTTCTCCAGACTGCATGTTTCAGCTCTCTCTATACATGTTCCATAGGAAACAGATCAGGGCTCATAGAAGGACACCTCAGAATAGTCCAATGTTTGGCTCTGAGCCATTTTTGGGTGTGTTTTAGCTGTGTGTTTTGGGTCATTATCCTGTTGGAAGACCCGTGACCTGTGACTGAGACAGAGCTTTCTGACACTGGGCTGTGTGTTTCGCTCCAGAACACCCCGATAGCCTTGAGATTTCACTGTCCCCTCCACAGATTCACGACACCTCGTACCAGACGCAGCAAAGCAGCCCCCAAAACATAACCCAGCCTCCTCTGTGTCTCACAGCAGATCTGGGCCCCAAAACATAACCCAGCCTCCTCTGTGTCTCACGGCAGGTCTGGTCCCCAAAACATAACCCGGCCTCCTCTGTGTCTCACGGCAGGTCTGGGCCCCAAAACATAACCCGTCCTCCTCTGTGTCTCACGGCAGGTCTGGTCCCCAAAACATAACCCAGCCTCCTCTGTGTCTCACAGCAGATCTGGGCCCCAAAACATAACCCAGCCTCCTCTGTGTCTCACGGCAGGTCTGGTCCCCAAAACATAACCCGGCCTCCCATGTGTCTCACGGCAGGTCTGGGCCCCAAAACATAACCCGTCCTCCTCTGTGTCTCACAGCAGGTCTGGTCTTCTTCTCTTTGAAAGCTTCATTTTTTCATCTGTGAACGTAGAAGTGATGTGCCTCGTTTGTCTAAAGGACAGTCTGACAGAAGCACTGTGGTCTGTCAATATGCATTTTAACCAATTCCAGTCTTGCTTTTTTTTTTTTTTTTACTTTTCTCTTTCAACAGTGGAGTCCTCCTGGGTCGTCTTCCTTTGTTGCTCAAAGAGCGAGGGATGGTGTCATCAGACACTGACGTGTCTTGACCTTGGAGTTCAGCTTGTATCTCTTGGGAAGTTTTCCTTGGCTCTTTTTCTACCATTCGTTCTATCCTTCTGTTCAATCTGGGCTTGATTTTCCTCTTGTGGCCGCGTCCAGGGAGGCTGGCTACAGTCCCACCCAGACCTTAAACTTCTTAATGACATTTGCAGCTGTAGTCACAGGAACATCAGGCTGATTGGAGATGGTCTTATAGCCTTTAGCTTTAACATGCTTGTCTGTTGTTTTCTTTCTGATCTCCTCAGACAACTCTCTCCTTTGCTCTCTCTGGTCCTCCCAGCAGGAGTGTGAGAATAGACAGATTAGAGGGAATTCCAGCAGGAGTGTGAGAATAGACAGATTAGAGCGTGGGATGGGGACCGGCACCAAGATGTAATTCATGCAAGTATCAGTATGACTATCACTTATTAAGCTTTTCAAATTTTACTTTTCATTTTTAAGTCTTTTATCTTTTCTTTTTTATTTTCCTGTATGTGAACCAGAAACTCAATTCATCAAATTATTCATTGAATCGTACAGAATAAACCATTTTATTCCCATTTGTGAATTAGAGAGAGAGAGAAAATACCAAAATGGAAGAACTTCAGGACATGAGTTTTATTTCAGACTAAGATGCAAAATACGGCAGAACAGCTGGATCTTGAGTCGAGTGGGGAGAAGTTTTAACAGATCTGCTCTACAGCCCTGGGCTAAATGACCCATCTGAAACGGGACAGGCCCCGCTCAGACGAGGACCTTTGTGGTTGGACCTGGGGCCTGTGTGGGTTAGGGGATCAGCACTCAGGCAGAATGTGGGGGGTTGGTGACAAGCCTCTAAATACGCCTCACTCACACTCAGGCACACATGAATACAAACACATACACAAACACACACACTCTCAGACACACACGAATACATACACAAACATACACACAAACACACACACAAACTCAGGCACACACGAATACATATATAAACACACACACACACACACACACACACACGAATACGTACACATACACGTACATACATTCAGGCACACTTGAATACATACAGAAACACATACACAAACACACACACAGGCACACATGAATGCATAGCCATGTGCATGTACACACACACACACACACTACACACTCCGCAGTGAGAAGTTCTTTACGCAGTATTCCACAGTAAATGCATAATATGAAATTAATATTTGAAATTAATAAATATATGAAATACTTTTTGTGATTGGTTCATCTCAGGATGATTCAACAAGGTGACAGTAATTTGGACACCACCAGGAGACGTGTGCTGTGTATGTGTATGTGTGTGTATGTAACATTTAAGACCCAAGGAGCAAAAAAAAAGACACGCACACACACACACACACACACACACACACAGGCTGACGGAAAAGGAAGATAAAGACAAAATACCAGGAGACCAGCGACCAGATTATCATCCCTGTTTTAATAACCATTTTACATCTCCATCTCTCCTTCATCCCTCTGTCATTTTAGACCTTCATTTCTCCCTCATCACTCTGTTCTTTATCCAGAGGGAATGTCAGCGTGGTACAAACGAAAGCTACAGATACAATAGTGAAATGAAAACATAGGGCACACTGAGAATCTGTGCGAGTGTGTGTGTGTGTGTGTGTGTGTGTGTGTGGGCGTGTGCGTGTCTGTGTGCGTGTTTGTGTTAATTGGAGAAACGATACACCAAGCAATGAGAATGTTTACACGGCCAAAGAAAATCATATAAAATGTTTAGTTAAAAAAAGTACGTTATTCCAATAAAAAAAGAAAAAAAAAAAAAAAAAAATCAAGACTCAAGCTTTACTTACCATTAACAACACAGCCCTACCCTCAATATCGACCAATCAACAGGAGCTTTTCACTAAATGCCCTCCCCTCCCCCAATACCGTTTTTCTTATATACAGGTAACTTTTGACTGGGTTAGGGCACGATTATAAACAAAACCATCTTTATTTCCATCCTTTCAAAGGCACAATAAGGAAATGTATCCAAAACGTTACAAAATGCTGCTCTTTCTGAGGGAAATGTATTTAAAATGTTAAAAAAATGCTGTTCTTTCTGAGGGAAATGTATTTAAAACAGAAAATGCTGTTCTTTCTGAGGGAAATGTATTTAAAACATTAGAAAATGCTGCTCTTTCTGAGGGAAATGTATTTAAAACGTTAGAAAATGCTGCTCTTTCTGAGGGAAATGTATTTAAAACGTTAGAAAATGCTGCTCTTTCTGAGGACGTCAGGTGCTGTGTTGTAAGGACACTGGAATGAAAAGTCAGTTGGCGTCAAGAGTGGTGCATCAGGAAGCTTGACACAATCTCTGCATAGACACTGGAGTGTACGGTGCATAGCTCATTAAAAACAAACCAACAAACAAAAACATACAAAGATAGAAGTCATTTTTATCCACTTGACTATTCACTCAAGTAGAGTCCTGAGGCATGCTGCCTAAAGACACTGTAGAGTACTTGGCCAGTTTAGAACCAGGAACAAACCAGGCACCAGCTTAACATCACACTGACCCAGTACTGTAAAGAACAGGGCTAAGGTGGTCTCTTATAAACCAGGCACCAGTTTAACATCACACTGACCCAGTACTGTAAAGAACAGGGCTAAGGTGGTCTCTTATAAACCAGGCACCAATTTAACATCACACTGACCCAGTACTGTAAAGAACAGGGCTAAGGTGGTCTCTTATAAACCAGGCACCAGCTTAACATCACACTGACCCAGTACTGTACAGAACAGGGCTAAGGTAGTCTCTTATAAACCAGGCACCAGTTTAACATCACACTGACCCAGTACTGTAAAGAACAGGGCTAAGGTGGTCTCTTATAAACCAGGCACCAGCTTAACATCACACTGACCCAGTACTGTACAGAACAGGGCTAAGGTAGTCTCTTATAAACCAGGCACCAGCTTAACATCACACTGACCCAGTACTGTACAGAACAGGGCTAAGGTAGTCTCTTATAAACCAGGCACCAGTTTAACATCACACTGGCCCAATACTGTAAAGAACAGGGCTAAGGTAGTCTCTTATAAACCAGGCACCAGCTTAACATCACACTGACCCAGTACTGTACAGAACAGGGCTAAGGTGGTCTCTTATAAACCAGGCACCAGTTTAACATCACACTGACCCAGTACTGTAAAGAACAGGGCTAAGGTGGTCTCTTATAAACCAGGCACCAGCTTAACATCACACTGACCCAGTACTGTACAGAACAGGGCTAAGGTGGTCTCTTATAAACCAGGCACCAGTTTAACATCACACTGACCCAGTACTGTAAAGAACAGGGCTAAGGTGGTCTCTTATAAACCAGGCACCAGCTTAACATCACACTGACCCAGTACTGTACAGAACAGGGCTAAGGTGGTCTCTTATAAACCAGGCACCAGTTTAACATCACACTGACCCAGTACTGTACAGAACAGGGCTAAGGTGGTCTCTTATAAACCAGGCACCAGTTTAACATCACACTGACCCAGTACTGTACAGAACAGGGCTAAGGTAGTCTCTTATAAACCAGGCACCAGTTTAACATCACACTGACCCAGTACTGTACAGAACAGGGCTAAGGTAGTCTCTTATAAACCAGGCACCAGTTTAACATCACACTGACCCAGTACTGTACAGAACAGGGCTAAGGTGGTCTCTTATAAACCAGGCACCAGTTTAACATCACACTGACCCAGTACTGTACAGAACAGGGCTAAGGTGGTCTCTTAAAGGCACTGTTCTACACCTTATCACAGGTGTCAACAAACACGGTTTCAAGATTTTCTTTTATAAAAGAAAAAGAAAAAGAAAAAGAAAAAGAAAACAATTCAGAGTTTTTATAAAAGAAAAGGGTTAATCTAAAAGATTCAGAGTTTTTATTGGCACTGCCACCATTACTGCGTAACATCCTAAACGCTAACCTGTTTGTTTTACAGC